>NC_092426.1:41704063-41969655 GCF_036169615.1 Heliangelus exortis
ATACATTATTGGGGTTTTTTTATTCTCCGAAACCTCCTGTTCCCAAGAGCTTCAGAATCTTTTGGAAAGCTTTTCAGCACACAAAACCAAAGGCTCAGAAATGCAGATGGCAAGAGCTTGCTCAGCAGCTCAACTCACCAGCCAAAATGCAAACTATTTGGTCAGATAACAAAATCCTTCTTATTCACCTAACCTGTAGATTTGTGTTAAATGCAAGGAGTAGAAAAGAGATGAGAGACAGATGACACCTTCCTGCACAGCATGCTTAGGTTCTGATGGAATTAAGTGTATTTGCCTGAGAAAGTCAAAGAGTAAATCCCAAAGCTGAGGAGATCTCTTCTTCCTCTGCTTGACCTTCTGCCTTCCTAATCATCTGCCTGGTAAAGCAGAACTAAGAGGGGATGTTTGCCTCATGCTACCAAGCAGCACCACACTGCACATATCTGCATGCCTAGCAGAGCACAATTTATAAGATAAAAAAGAAAATTAAAATGTAATCTCTTATTACTTCCAAACAAACAAACAACTTCCAAACCAAACAAATCCTTCCTCAGTCAGTGTCCCAGTTTTGCCAAGCCTTAAGTCCCTGAGTCCACCTGAGAGCCAGAAGAGCAGAATTCTCCAGATTGCACTAATCCCATGGATAATCAACCTGCTTCGTTTTCTCTCATTTAGAAAAGAAGGACTTTGGCAGCATCCTGCAGAACATTTACCCAAGTCTTTGCCCGAACAGTACAAGCCATTTCCAGCTCACAAGAATTCATTTTAATCAGTATCTGAAGATAAAGCCAACTGAATTGGAAGCTGTAAAATACTGTATCTTCCCGGGGAAGAGAAAGAAAGAATTTCTATAAAATCCTTGGAATGAACTCTGACAGGAATCTGATTAGGAGTCCCACTCCACATTTTCCAGGACTCTGTCTCCATTTTACTTCTGTTACAGCTACAAGCACAATAATGTGCTCTTTGCACTAATGTGTGGCAAAGATCAGTGCTACATCATTTGATTTGTTGTCATGGATTTTGTGAAGCTGGCTAAGATGTTAACATGCAACGAGACCTCAAAGGGCTCTCGAGTGGAAAAAGGAGAAAGAAGTGAGAACACGCTAAAAGGGCAGCAAGAAAACCTTGTGCCAGTGCTTGGGTTGACCCTTTTAAAAGCTCTGGAGCTCTTGAGCCCAAATCTAGTTGAGCAAGAAGGCAGAAATCATCTTCCAAAACCCACAGAACCCAAAGTAAGATTTATGAGTGATGGGACTGATTTTAGATTCTAATTTTTTAGAATTTCTTCCAGCTGGTCAGCAGCTCCATAGCACATAATCCAAGCCAACCTAAATAAACAAAGTCTTGTCTCCCCCTCAAAGCACAGATGTCCATTTTTCCTTAAGCCTCACTGGAAGTGACCACAAAGGCAGCATTAAAATTTGGTTTTCCTTTTCTTATCTGTTAAAGAGGGTGTCTCAAAGTCCACACTGTTAGCATTATGAAAGAAGGAAACCAAGGTCTTCATCACTTAGAGCTCCACTGTTAACAAACACAAAGCTGATAATGCTCTGATGTCCTCTACAGGTGCTCTCTCTGGAAGATAAAAGATCTCCCCTGGAAGTGTCTGTTCAGTACCTTGCTCTGTTTCCTGCCCTCTGCTCTGGTGTGGTTATGTACTCTCTGCTGCAAGAAAAAGCTGTCATTCTTCACCTTTGAGGTGCCTACTCTTCCTGTCAAGATCCTGTAATGAACCCTGGGAACCCACAGGATGAAAGGCAGTACAAATACACATCACCCTGACTACAGAGAACTGGCTGTTAAAGCCAGGTTTTGGGTGCTTGAGGATTTTATACTTAATTAAATTAATCCTTCAGAACTTGAAACAAGGCTTTTCTCATTGTTTGTTTTGTTCCGTGTTGTTTCTTTTTTCTTTTTTTTTCTTCTTTATTTTTTTTTTCCTAAAGGTTTGCTGTGAAGAAAGTTTGCTTAGAGCATTAGTCACTGCTGTCAGCTTCTGTCAGCTTTGTTCCCCTGTGACAGGATCTGAAGGTCTGTGTGCAGTGTCATAGCCATCCCTGTCCTAAATATGCATCAGTTGGTACCTGAAAGGCTGTGGATGAGAAAGTGCTGTCATCCTCTGGGTAACTGGAACGAGGGAGGAGGACACTGTGCACACTGATTTGGCAGAGGATTAACCTCTTTCCTCTACTTTCCTCTACTGTAAAGTTGTAATGGGCTCGTTCATTACTCACAGGGCTCTGTGACACTCCACAGGTTAGGGAATGAGGCCTCTGATGCATTCCAGGAGGTGGCCTGACAAATGGCTTGGAAAAAAGGGATGGGAGACAGACAGGAGTGGTGGAGGAAGAGGAGGGCTAAGTTAGATAATGATAATTAATACTGATGTTTACTGGGATAACAACTAACTGCTTTTAAGCAAGTGTTTTAGAGCTTTTGGATTGCTATAAAAACATTAATTAAGCCTCACAATCACCATTCTGAGATAGGGAAATGCCCATCAGCACACTGTGAGTCGCCCAAGAAATCCCCACAAGCAAAAAACAAAAACCAAACCCCAAACCTCCCAAACCTCCCTGGTTTCTGTCGTGTATGCATAGGGTAAAAACAAGGCTGTGCAAAAGGAATTCAAGTCCAACCTCTAAGTCTTCCCCATGCTGTAAATGGCTGATGCTTGCGGGGCTGGCAGGCAGCACAGAATGGAGCCCAGGCCCCACCTGAGCTAATGCTGGCTGGGACAGTCTGTTCCTGGACATGTTCTCTATCCCTGGACATGTTCTCCATCCCTGGACATGTTCTCCTCCATCCCAGCACAGGCATGCCCACATCCCATGCACATGGAGTTGCCCACACTCCACTCCATCAGCCTCCCTGTATCAGAGGGCTGACCCATTTCCCTCTGCTTAAGATTTAATTAGAGACTCTACTGCTCATCAGCAGCTTCACAGGAGCAGTCAGAGCTCTAAAACTTTGCATATTTCCACTTAATTACTGTAACAGACAGATGCCACTTTCCAACACTCTCCTTCCCAGCCCTCAATCCCTACAGCTGCTCAAACCCAGAACATAAATTCATTGGTAAGTAATTTCCAGTAAGTGGAAAAATTACCAGGGATGAACGGAAAGACCTAAATCTTATTTCTGATTTTTTTTTTTTTTGTTATCTCTTCTACATTGCAGTCTGTACCTCCCATTTAGCAAGACAGTAACTCCTCTTATCCCTACTCTAAAGCAACAAGTAAAGGTAGACAGCAGAAAGTGCCATGACATATTGTGTCTGTGTGTGATTCACATGCCAAAGTGGTGACCTATGACAAAGTAATTCAAATGTAGGAAGGGATCAGCTCCTGATGCCCTTTCTCTAGATAGACTGATTACCATTGGTTTCTTTTTCAGGTGCCAAGCTTCCCCATTGACCAGGAGCTGGAGCAACACAGCAGTAAAAAAGGGAAAAGCATACACTGGAGAGAGCAGACAAGAAGTTCAGAATTAAGAGCCCTTGAAGAGCTCATTACCACACAGGACAGATTCTGGATTCCACCATCCTAACTTTGTTTCAGCTCACTGATAAAAGAGAGAAGATGCTGCTGGAATCTTGTGCATCAGTGCAGCAGCAGTAGCTCTTCACCTGCCTGATTTAAGGGACACTTTGGTGACAGGGCAGAGCCTCAAGCAGAAAGAGTTCTGATGCTGTCTGCTGTTGGCACTTAGGCAATAATGAGTCAGCAAATAAAGGTCCAGTAGATGGTGCTCAAGACTGTGCAGCAAAATCCCAGGTTTTTTGAGATGCATCAACTCATCCCCTTCAAATGGTTTTCCCTGCACAGCTCTTCCCCAGGAAAGGCCATTCCCATAGGAATTGGAACAGGACTGCTCACAGCTCCCAGGCTTTAGCCATAGCTCATGAGTGTTCCTAACTTTGACAGGGTCAGGGTGATCTGACTAAACTTAATAAACAATTGTTGCTTTCAGGTGCAGTTTTCCAAATAGAGCTGGAATATAGAAGAAGAGCTCGGTGGTTTTGAATTCTAATACCTTGAGTTTCCTGAGGAGGCCCTAAGGTTTCCACTGATAATAGTTCACAGCCATTTTCTTTGTCTCTGCTTTTCTGCTCTTCTGGATTTCTCCCTGCCCACTCCAAACATATTTTTAGAAGCACTAAGACAACCTTTTTTCCTTACTCACCATGGCAACTGGTGGCTGCAGAACATGTGCCTTTAAAGCTTTCTTTTCAAAACATGGCAAGGCTGACTAGAAGTGTAGAAGTCTGTGGCTTTGAGAGCACAATGACTTCTGCATTGCACACTGATGGCTTCAGCCTTGGCCAAGGTTGAAAATTTGTCTCTTTTAATGGAGAAAATACTCTTTTCCATCTTTGAGTAATAAAGAAAACTGGGTTCAGATGGTTTTGCCTCAAACTTCCTGGGTGACCTTGACCAAGTTGTTTAATCTACTGTCCCTTCATCCCTGTTTGTAATGGGAGACACTTCCCCACTTTCAGGTTGGTGGAAAGCCCAGATTTCCCAATAGATGTGAAGCTTTCTGCACTTACAAGGATAACAGCACTTAAAATGTCACCATACATTTCTATACCTATCCAACTGACATGAGGTAAATACAGACACTGAAAAAAGGACATTCACAAGCCTTAGCATTTCAACAGACCTGTAAAATCACAGTTCTACAAATATTTCACCATAATATTCTCCCTTCAGTGATCAACAGAGCTTGTGAATTCTGCAGCAATTACTTGTTCTTTTGCAAAGCTTTCTTGGGGTTCTTATTTTTAGATATGGGAATAAAATGACTCAATTTTTCCCCCTGTTGTCTCCTGTCTCAGCAAGCAATAAAATGTCAACGCCGTGGTAGGTAATGGGAAGGAAAAACACCTCTATTGACTCAATAGAGATACAGCTGAATATTCTCATGAACATTCTGCTTGTGCCTTAAGCACAACAAACACTGCAGGGAAAAGATATTAGAGATAACAAAAGGATGAATGGAATACAAACAAAACCATCTATCAGATGAGAAAATACCACCATTCACAAGGGACAATTCTGTAGGCTTCAGCCAGTTACTGCACTTTATTTTGTCAAGCTACTTTTGCCAGGCTCAGGTAAAAGATGAATACCATGTGCAGCAAATAAGGAGGCATGCTATTGGAACCTGCCCCTGGCATTGAGCTTAAATTGTGGAGCAAAGTGCTTGAAAGAATATTAAACTATAGGCTTCTTAATTTAGGTAAGGAATATAATTAAAGAGGTGTTTACAGCTTGTGATTCTGGGTGTTCAGCTTGGAATACTGGGAAGATCATCAGAATATCAATCACTTCTTTAAATAAAGTCACAGTTCCCAAAACCCAGACAGATCAGCCCTGCCTCTAAATAGTGCAACCAGGCTCAAAAAGCCTGGGAACTGCAAAGAGGACTCACCTAGGAACTTCCTCTGCACCTGGATACCATGTCAAGTGCTTAACGGCAAGGGCAGGAAGTCAAATGTAAGCATCCACTGCTCCTGCTGGCTTCAGAAGCCTATGACCCCTAAGAGTTTGTCCCTAACCTATAGCTGTTGCTATATTTTATTGAAAATTTTATATATCAAAAGAGACAAACCTTTTGGTATATATGAAACTCTCCTCATATCCTGCTTTTGCTGAGTCTGACCTCTCCTGGAGACCTCCTCATCTGTTCTGATGTTCCAGCCAGCTGTGGAGCCAGCAGCAGAGCTCCCTCAGGCCTTTCCTCAAAGAGTTACACACATGGTGTGTCCTTCCCATGCCTCATTTTCAGCTCTCAAGCTGTTTCAACAAATCTGCTGGACCTTGTAGAAACTCCCAGCTCGTCACCTGCATCTTCCATCATATCTGAAACCTCCTGGTTTGACCACAGAGGTCACAGGTCGAGTCTCCCTTTAAAAAACACCTCTACAGCAAGCAAACACTGTCCTTGGAGGCTGAGGGCTGCCAAGGAATGGCAACAGGTCTGGAATTTCTTGCCTCAGTGCCTGACCCAACCTTTTCAATTTTTTCCATGCAGCAGCTGAGAGCTTCACTTCAGAGATGAGACCAGAGCCTGCCCACACTGTAGCCACCATCAAGTCCTCTGATGAAGTTGAGAAACAGTTTATACTGAAAATAAATATGTAGGAATTTCCTGCCTACAGAATGGCTCTTGTGAGTTTTTCCCCCAAAGGCTTCATGCTGCTGGATGGCTCCACTGAACTCCATCAGGCTCCATGCTCATGATCAAAAGAGGAGGAAAAAACAGCTAGCAGGAATCCCCAAAGATCACACACCATGTTAATCAGGATCCTGATCCCCCAGCAGGGATTGTGTGGGGGAGGCAATGCAAATCCTCACAGCCTCTGCCTTCCTACTGAGTTGTATTCATGGAGTGTGTAATTAATTGTTACTGTTCATTTATTTGCACAAATCAATGAATTTGGAAGTGAGTGCCACCCAGTGACAACCTAACAACTGACACAAGACAGTGCAGGCAAAGGTTCCTTCCAAAAAACAAAAGCAACTCCATCTCATTTTCCCCTCTTTCAGCTCAGGCTCACTTGCTCCAATCTTCCGAGGCTTCAGCATCCACTCTGTGCCTGGCAACTCAGGGAGATGCTTATTAAATGAACTCTAATTAAGCCTTCTTTGGATTGGTTTGGTTTGTTTGCTTTTAGGCTTTTTTTCTGTTGTTGCTTTTTTGTGATGGTGTTTTTTTTCATTATTGGTTTGGGTTGTTGTTTTTTTTTTTTGGTTTGCAGTTTTTTGTCAAAGAAACAAAAAGATTGCTGTCCTTTATTGGGGAGAAGAGCCATTGGACAGAAAAAAAAAATCTGTTCTTCATTTTCACCCAAGGCTACTGAGTCTTCTTGACATTGGCTTCTTGCTGAGGATCCACTTCTCTCCACTAAGGAAAGAAAGCACATGTCACCTTCTTTTTAGATCCCTGAGGTTAAAAGTCACTTGTATGCAAAAATACTTCTCTGAATCTAAGTACTGTACTCTCCCACACACCAGTTCTCCAACATATTGGAGTGTGTACTGCCTTTTCTAGGAATAAGCATATTTGCTGCAAAAAAAGGTATTGTTTTTTATTCTTAAACCCTCATAAATGGGAAAATATGGAATTGAGACTTGCAACAGGTTTACTCTGCATTCATCTGATTTCAGTACTAACAGTACTGAGGAAATGCTTTCTAGTGAGTTAGGAAACATAAGGGAATATTAAGAAAAAATGCAAACTTGTAAATTGCAAAAAATCAATATCTCTGAAACAATAGTTGAGTACAGCTGAAAGCCTTGCTGCTGAATCATTACAATCCATTCTTACTGAAAATGCTATATATCTCCATTTAGAAACCATAACTCCTATTAAGTTTAATTAGTTTCCCTACAACTAAGGGATCTACTTTTTGCACCTGATGCATCAATGGATTAATCCAGTTTTATGCCAACATATCTGCATTAAAATTAATGCAGCAATGAACCCACACAGTATTGTCTGATAATTTGTCAATTCAAACTCAGCAAAGGCAGGGATTCCTTAAGCTCTTACTCTGGTGAGATGGTGGTAGAACTATGAACCCCTTCAAACTTTGCCTGAGTTGCTGGAATAGCCACAAAAAGATTGAAAACTGTGGAGTCTGAGCAGGGAAGATGGTGATCATATTTAGGTAAATGCCTTTCACCTAAAAATACCTAAATATTGAGAGGCTGAGAAACTGTCTGTTCATCCTGGAGAAGAGAAGGCTGAGGGGAGCCCTTCTGCCCATGGTCAGGACTTCCAGGGCAGCTCCAAAGCAGCTGGAGACTCCCTGTGTCCAAGGAGTCCCATGGACAAGACGAGGGGCAATGGGCACAAGGTGCTCCTGGGGAGATTCCATTGGAACACAAGAGGGAAATTTTTCCCCATGAGGACAGTCAGACCTTGGAATGGTCTCCCAGGGGAAGGGGGGGATTCCCCCACTTGGGAAAGTTGGAAGTCTCAGCTCCAGGGGGTGCTGGGACATCTCCTAGAAACAATAAAATGAGAAGGGTTGGACCAGGGCATCCTGGAGCTCCCTTCCCACCTCACATCCTGGGATTCTGTGATTCTGTGATGATGTTTTGCCCACACTCTCGTTTTAAATCTGTTTGTGGGATTTCATCTGCATTTAAAACATCATTTTCTATGGCAACAGAGGTAGCAATAAATGGTAAATCTTGAATTATATCCTGTTCTCTAGCTTTTGAATTAATTAAAGAAATGGTTCCTTGTACAGTGCTGTGGTGAGTACAATATATTTTAAACAGAACACCTGAAAAGAGGAGGTAATGCCTTGCCAGTCAAAAAAAAAGTTACAGACGTTCTGTCAGTCTATGAAATACAGGAAGCAGCTCTTCACAGAATATAAAAGGAATCATTGCAGATGTCACAGGGATGGGAGGTAAATCTAGGAATGTGAGGTAATCCCAGGAATGTGAGGTAATCCCAGGAATATGAGGTAATCCCAAGAGTGTGAGGTAATCCTAAAAATGGGAGGTAATCCCAGGAATGGGAGGCAAACCCAGGAGTGTGGGGTAATCCCAGGAATGAGAGGCAATCCCAGGAGTATGAGGTAAACTCAGGAATGTGAGGTAATCCCAGGAATGTGAGGTAAACTGAGGAGTGTGAGGTAATCCCAGGAATGGGAGGTAAACCCAGGAGTGTGGGGTAATTCCAGGATTGAGAGGCAATCCCAGGAGTATGAGGTAAACCCAGGAATGTGAGGTAATCCCAGGAATGTGAGGTAAATTGAGGAGTGTGAGGTAATCCCAGGAATGGGGCGTAATCCCAGGAATGTGACGTAAACCGAGGAATGTGAGGTAATCCCAGGACTGGGAGGTAATCCCAGGAGTGTGAGGTAATCCCAGGAATGTGAGGTAATCCAGGAGTGTGAGGTAATCCCCAGCGGCTCAGGGCAGGAAGGTTCCCTCCCGCCTCAGGGTACAGCGCATCCGGGCGTCTCCCGGGTCGCCTCCTGAGCGCTGCGCCTCTCCTCATGTCCCCCTCAACAGGTGAGGGCAAGCGAGGTTTTTGGGAATTGCACACACACCTGAGGTGCCCCTTTCCCAGAATTCTGGCTCCACAGCTCCCTTCCAGCTGAGGGGAATCCCCGCAGCCGGCTGGGGTTGGGGCTGGGCCTGGGGCTGCGGCTCCGGAGCCCTCAGGGCAGTGCCCGCAGTGCCTCCCCTCACCCCGTGTCTGTCCTATCCCGACAGACAAAACAACACTTTCCCCACTGCTTTCTCCTTAGTGTTTTTCAGCTGGTTTGTTGGGCTTCTAACAAGACTGCTCTGAACAGGGAAACGAGGCAAACCCAGGTTCTAATGCTCTGTCTCACACTGCGAAGTGGTGCTTTCTTCTGGAAGGATGTCTCATTATCCTTAAAAACCAAAAAAACCCACATGAAGTTTACTGCCTAACCCATGAGTGAGGTCCTTGCAATGATACATCATTTGAAACATATAAAATGGATGAAATGTATTTTCACCCTTACTACATCCCTCCTCTGGACCTAATTTGTTACCACTCCACAGATTCTGCCATAACTTTTTTCACCTTCACATGCACTCACATGCACTGCTGGGAAACTCACTCTCACCTTTCCTGCGTTCTGCAGCCTCCCCCTTCCTTTCCCTGTTGTTTTAAACAGTGTTTCTGGATTCACCTTTCCCTGTTTTCTTAAACAGAGTTTCTGGATTCACCTTTCTCAGTCTCCTTACTCAGTCCTGTACAACAAGTGCCAAATGATAGCCTAAACCTCACAGAGTTCACAGTATTTGTAAAGGAAAAATTAAGATATTTGATTTAAATATGATGCCCCATCAAATTAATGTGAAAATGCATATATATTAGAGGTAACAATGATACAGTAGCTCAGCTGCAAAAAAAGACTGTTCTAACAGCTGCTGGAGGGATAATAGGACACTATTTTACTTTTATTTCAGTGTCCTATTATAATAACATTATATTACTACAATATTTATATTATATTATATTATATTATATTATATTACATATAATAGGCAGCTATTTCAGTGACAGTATTGGCATAAAGACAATTGTTCTTTTTCTACCACTAAGCAGCTCTGGGGGGTCACTTCTAAAAGTTCACAGTCCAAGAAACATCTTGAAGGTATCTGTCAGGTAAACTTCTGTGATCATTGATCCTTTCTGGCAATGACCTTCATGGTCCACTGAAAAAAACTATTTTGTTATGTCTGGGGAGAGGATTTTCTAATGAGAGCAATCAGGCAGGGCAGAGGTTTGGGGTTTGCGGGTGGAACTTTGCTTCCTTCCTCCCATGAAGCCAGTGAGGAAGTTTTTATGCCCTGTTCTGGTAACTGAGTGAACGTTTCAGGGCTGTGATTTCAAACCCATTTAACAGGGATCTGCAGCCCTTAACACCCAGGGTTAGGGCAAGGACTGAAGACTCAGCTGCAAAGTAAATCCAAGGTGGCTTTTTGTGAAGTAAATCCAAATTCGTGGACAAGGGTGCACATTTCTTACACAAGATCAATAAAAAGTGTTATGTCAGGACAAAGTTCTGTTGGTGATAAACCCTCTTTCCTGATTTGAAACTCAGGCTCTTCATCCTTCCCAAAGACTTCCTCTCCTTGTATTGCTATCTTAATGAAGCAGAGTCTTGAGCTGCCTAGAGACTTGTGGCTCTTTCTGTTCCTACTTCCCTAGGGACTTTTTTTTCAAACAGCCTTGAATGAACTTTTAAGATTAAATAAGCCAAATTTTCCTCCCTCATCCCTAACATTTAAGTTATTTATCTTATCAGTGTGGCTTGATAATTTCAGGACAACTGTATACGTTTGCTTTAAATATAGACTATGATTCAACTTGGAGATCATCTATAAATGAGGTCATCTATAAATAAGTCCTCTCTAAACACAGGCTGTGTATGTACCCATATGTATGTGTGCATGCATACATCAGGGAGCTGTGAAATCCACCTGACCTTCAGTGCAGCTCCCACATACTGGAGCAGTGCTCTGCCACAAGAGACACAGCTACTTGAAAACAAAATCCCACTTCAGCCTTCCTTAACTTAGGCTCAGAATATTCATTTGGCCTTTTGAATTACTTGCTGAGGAGGTCTGGTGGTATTTAATTCATCTGGGCTTCTGCCTTCTCATTTGTAAGAGGCAAGAATGAAGAGATTTGCTTTTCTGCATCAGGTGCTTGAGCATCTGTGGACTGAATAAGTTATCTAGCACTTGGGATTTAGTACAGGGGTTCAGTGGGCTACAGAATAGGAGGGAGGATTAGTTCATGAGGCTGCTGGAAAGGATGCTCAAGATCTCCTTCCAAATAAGCAAAGTTAAACCTGGCAATTTCTATGGAGAAGCTGTAAGGGAAGCACCTTTGACATATGCACAGGGAAGACGACTTCCTAAGATATTGTATGACTCAGGAATCACTGATGCAAGAAGCTTTTCCCCCTGCAGACCAATGAATTTATCAGCTTGCACATCTCCTGAAATATATTATACTATGAAAATGAATACATGCTGCCTTTTGTATTATGACTTGCAATTGATCCTGGCTTATTTATAGCATGTAAAAGTAAAATGCTATTCACTGTGCCCTACGTGTAATTACTTCCAAAAGCTTTTCTCAGTGCTAAGAACCTGGCTGTTAGAGAAGCTGTGGGTGCATTTCCTTCAGGGAAAATATAATCACTTTTTATTGCTTTCTGAACCTAATTCTTGCAGTATATCCTCACTGTAAATTGACATGATAGACATGAGCTGTAAAACTGTCAGAGCAACTGCCATCATTTGCTGGCTCCCAGTAATAAATCTTCACCTGAAACATGGTCCACAGGCTTGAACTGAAAGGACCACGTGAAATAAGAAGACAAAACCTGCAGTGATGGGAGTAAATCTCACATGACATAGAAGCAGGAAAACAAAGTAAAGACTCTTCCATAGAATCCCAGGATGTGAGGTGGGAAGGGATCTCCAGGATGCCCTGGTCCAACCCTTCTCATCTTATTGTTTCTAGGAGATGTCCCAGCACCCCCTGGAGCTGAGACTTCCAACTTTCCCAAGTGGGGGAATTGTAATGCCCATTTTTGCTTTTTGTACCTCAAGTCTCAACCTCTTGTCTAAGTCCCTACAGTTCTACTTTATACCACTTCCTTGAAATGCTACTTATGCATCCAGTACATTAACTCTGTGGTTCACTTTCACCTCACACAACTTCCAGCTGAGGGCTACACTCCAATAAAGTCCTATAGAGATGACACCAATGGGAAGACAGCTTCTCCAAAAATAGTGTTTGTTTTTAGTCTGGGATGGGGCTGCTGTTCTGAACTGGAAAGAAGATGGGCTGGATACAATTTGGAGAAATCAGTGCTTTTATTCCTTCCCTTTCCTGGGAAGCCAGGGATCAAACGTGTGCTTTTAATTAAGATCCTTTTTTTTTTTTTTTGTGCTGTCAGTGTGCTATTTATTTTAATTTCTACATCTGATAAAATCTACTGGGCAGTCCTGATAAAGAAAAATAAGCCCTAACCCAGGAATTACTGCAAGATAATTAAGTTTTGATGTCAGCATTCTTTATCACCTGCAGCACAGCACAGTCCTTTTGCTGTGGCTTCTCCACCCAAGTGAGGATTTACCATTCTGAGGATGCTGGAAATATGGGTACTAGTGACTTCTCAGAGTAGATCATAGCTTTGATCAGATATCTATTCAAGGTTGAAAACTAGAGGGGTGAAATTCCCAGCTGAGAATTAACAGAAGTGAATGACCTACTCTGCATTGTCCAGTGAGGAAATTCCAGCTTAGAAAGAACTTGGACAATCCCAAATGTTTGGAAGAAGTCTGAATTATTTTCTATTGGGCAAAATTGTGATAAGTTTCCTTCAAACAATGATTGTGGGCAAAACTCTGCTAAGTTTCCTTCTTAACTCTCTCTGGCTTTTGTTTACTAAAACTGCTAGGAAATGGGTTCCTACTTGTTTGAACATACACAGGGAAGTAAAACCTACTCATTGCCATAAAATAAAACTGCATGTGATGTTACTGCTCCCTTTCTTCTGTACCAGACTCTTTGACAACACAGATAAAACTGTTTCATTTCTACCTTTGACAATTTTCAAGCTGTTTCTTCAATGGCTGGAGAATCCCTAAAGTGAATTCTTTGCAGTCATCATTCCATTCTTACAGATAAAGAACCTAAGCCTAAATCCTGGGGGAAGATCATGACTGGGGTGAAGAAAAAGAACCTTTTGTTTTCATTATGCAGGGAAAACACAACAGATAGGAGCAGTCTACTTTTTAAAAAGGAAAAGGCAGAAGAAGTGGGATGAAGATTTGCATTTATGAAGGTTTATACATATCACCACCATCAATAGTGGTATTTTCTATTGCCTGCCTTGCTGTGGTTTATGGTAATGCTGAGGAATGTGAATAATTGTCTCCAATGTTTTATCTAATATTCTGCTTCTTGGTTTCCTTACATAACACCTTTGGGACACAATTATTTTACTCATCTTTGAATGGACAGTATATCAGACCTATTAAGCAGCAAGTCTGTGAGAACTGAAGGGATTTACATTCAGATAAAGGAGAGCTAGCCAAGTTTAAAACATTAAGGGGACAAACTCTTGCCATAAAATGCACAAATACATACTTAAAGAGACCAAATATTTGAGCCATTATTTTTGATAACTCATGCAAGACAAATAAGGCATTGTATGCCTAGAAAAGGACACATCTTTAAGCAAGAGAAAGGAAAACCTTGGCATACAGCCAGCAGCTTACTCTCTGGTTCAATGTATAATTAAAAAAATGGTATTTATGAGCACTGGGATTTTAGTCAGGAGATGAGTGACAGCTGGTAAGCATGAAAGGAATGCATTAAACCACATCCAGTGGGGCACATTCTCTAAGATAACAGCAATCTTTAAGGGTTAAAGTCCCAGAATTTACACAGTTCCACTTCAGTAGTGTCTCTAACAACCCTCCCAGAAAGCCTACAAAATACATGTTCCCTGGTGAACTCGTGAAACAGTTAAAAAAGAACAAACCCAACTTAAAATGCATAGCTAGAGAGTGATCCCCAGAACCAGCTGCTCCTCAATGGAAAGGGGATGGGAAGGGAGTCCCTGGTGGTACCACAGGCAGCAGGGCAGGGGTCCCACCAGCCAGGACCAAGCCCCCCAGCACCCAAGCAGAAGAGATCCAGGGAGGGCAGCCAGGCTGTCACCCAGACCTGAGGCCAGCAGGCACATCTACGCTCTGGAGACAGGGCCAAGAAATCAGCTCACACATCAGGTGCCACAAGGGTGACCAGGATCTGTCCAGGGATGAGGAAAGAGGTCAGAAACAGCAGGATGCTTTGCCAGGCTTGGATAGCAAGGTCTCCAGCACAGCTCAGGCAAAGGCAGAGTGACAGAATGTGTGGCTGCTCAGGGTGATGAAGAGATCTTCTCCAGGTGCATCTTTCAGCAATGCTCAGTCCTTAGAATTAGTGGAATTAGTGGCCATTTAATATAACTGGGTGGCCACAAAAGCCCTAATCTTTAGATACCTCTTGTGACTATTAAATCAGTGTGTTAAAAGCAAATTATCAATTTGAAATCAGGTAGTAAGTAGAGAAATCTGAATGGGAATTGGAATGGCTGGTGACTTGCAAGAGACAGAAATACAGAAGGTGCTTAATTCTATCCTGCTGTAATTTCAGCTTCCTTTCTGTTGCCTGAATGTTGATGAAACATTCCCCTGAACAAAGCCAACACTACCCTCTCTTTCTCTCTACCTCCCTACTCAGCTTAAAAAGACTGCAGATGTTTCACTTCCAGTTCACTGGTCTTTTATCTGCCACTGTTCTCTACTTTCCATAGTGCCAGGATTTTCCATGGTGCTGGCATGTCTCAGGCACAGCCACATATAGGCAGTGTTTGTCTGTGCCAAAGTTCTGGCTGTCTGAAATGGCAGACATTCTTTATACAAGGGAGAACCTTGCCTGAATTGCATGTAGAATCCCAGTAGCTACAGACAGAGGGTTAGTTACAGGGAAAATTCATGTTTTCACTTCTGACACTGCTCCTGTTTTTCTCAGAAGCTGCTGAGACATGAGACAAGGTCAACACACTTGCTGAGCTACAAGAACCAGTCTTGAAAAGGTATTGGTGGAAGGACCCTTGTATCCTATCATGAACATCTGGTACCATTGTGTATGATTTCAGATTAATTTGTATTATCCAAGCTGCCATAATTATTTTAAGTGCCCAGATAATTTCCTCTCTGTCTTTCTTAGAAAAAGAAACAACCCCCCCAGACAAAACCCATCTGATCTTAAGATACCTTTGCAGTCCCTAATCAGGGTGTTTCAGATTCTCTTGCAGAGGAGAATTTGAGAATTTATAGCATTCTATTTCAGACACTATACACACAGCATATTAATCACAAGTATGATGATTTGCTCTGAGGACATATAAAACTATATTCAAACAAAGCTCAGAAGATGAGCTTTAGGGACTCTTCTGGTAAAAAACAAGCCTTTACTGGAATGAAAAGTGACGTATCCTTCATTTCAGCACTTTAATACACTCCCAGACAACTTCTCAGAAAAAACATGAAGCAGAATAAAACAGATTGTGAGCCAAGTGAAATTCTGTTTAAAAATTGCCACACCATTTTAAACTAAATGACATTTATTTCTATTTTTGCACTGTACAATAAACAGTGTTTCTAAGCCTGTGCCCTAGGTGACAGTGAGCACAGCTGGGGAACACAGCCAGGCTAAATGTCACCCCATCTGCAGCTTGCAATGGGCTTTGCCTCCAAATTCAGATTTTTGTGTAGTGTGCTCAGACCCAAAATCTCAGCAGTGAGTGTTTGGGAATATTTTTACCTCTCTATTAATTTCATTTTATCAGTTCCCCAAAGTCAATCCGATTCAGACACAAAAACATGCAACTTAAAGCTGAGATTTTCACTTTGAATAAATATATACATACAGACATTTATATCGCAAGCAGCGTTTGATTTCCTAATATCTAATGAAAACAAACCCCTTTTTTGATATGGATTTGTTCCTACTGGCATAGGTACCATCATAGATTTAATACTGATTCATCACAATTTATTGATCTGGGTATTTCATGCTAACACTGACAAGCTTCCAATACAAACCAAAGAAAAGTCAAACGTTAGGCATTGCATTTTGAAATCATCAATGGCTTCACCCTACTCTGAAGTTTAGTACATTTAAATACTGGGGAAAGATGCTAATGAAAAATTCTTTTAGAAGTGGACTGCTATTTTATTCTCAAGGCCTTAGGGTTCTTAGGATTGTAATTTACCCAACACAAACAGAGTCCTTATACTAAAGGCTAAGCCTTTCTCTGAGGCTTTTTCTTTGTTTATGTCCTCCAGGACAAAATAACTCTACTGTAATGCCATCTCATGAATGCTGCACAATGTCACTGCCCTACAGTGTGTAAAAATAACATGAAAAAATGAGATTATTAACATATTGATGCTAAATAGAGAGTACTTCTGCTAAGTATTCACTGAATGTCAAACACACCACTATAAAGCCAGTACAAGTCAAACTTGCACATCTCCACCTCTCCTTACAACTTCAGAGATTTAAAAAGATTATAGAAAGATGTCTTGCCAGGTGCTAAAGGATAGGCAAGTAAAGACACCTCTGCTTTGCAAGGTGCATCATTTCACAGTTTAACTTTTTGATTTCTTAGTATCAGAAATCACTTCAGGGCGCTCAGCTCTCTGGTACACAGAGCTGCTGAGCACTCAGTGCTCCCACTGGAGCCAGTGGGAGATGGATCTGCTCAGGAAACCTGCAATTTGTGTCTCCAATTCTGCACCTGAAGTTACAAGCTGACTCAGTAAGATAGGCTCACTTTCTATTTCATATTCTGCAGTAAAAACATTATTCCTGGTTCCTAAATGTCTGTCTTTCATGTGGAATAGACTGCATTGCATATTGCATGCTGGTGGAAACTTTCTTGGCAAGAGTTTATAAGCCCTTTTACAGAAGAACCTGTGTAAAATTCTAAAGTTTTGTTAAAATTTCATAACTTGTCACCTGCCAATTTATGTTTTGAATGCCTCATCTGTTATTTCCTCTATCATCTTTTGATTTCTTATTAGAATGAGATACTAAAAGGCCAAAACCATACAGTTTCACCCCTTTCCTCCTGCCACCTCTCTTAGAGTTCATATTGCTTATTCTTAGGTTTCTCTTTTGTTAATTTTAATTATTTAGAAGACATTGAATGTAAAGGATAGTGTGGGGAAGGGAAAGGGAAAAGGAAAAGAAAAGGGGGAAGAAAAAAGGAAAAGGAAAAGGAAAAGGAAAAGGAAAAGGAAAAGGAAAAGGAAAAAAGGAAAAGGAAAAAAAAGGAAAAAAGGAAAAGGAAAAGGAAAAGGAAAAGGAGAAGGAGAAGGAAAAGGAAAAGGAAAAGAAAAAGGAGAAGGAGAAGGAGAAGGAAAAGGAAAAGGAAAAGGAAAAGGAAAAGGAAAAGGAAAAGGAAAAGGAAAAGGAAAAGGAGAAGGAGAAGGAAAAGGAAAAGGAAAAGAAAAAGGAGAAGGAGAAGGAGAAGGAAAAGGAAAAGGAAAAGGAAAAGGAAAAGGAGAAGGAGAAGGAGAAGGAGAAGGAGAAGGAGAAGGAGAAGGAGAAGGAGAAGGAGAAGGAGAAGGAGAAGGAGAAGGAGAAGGAGAAGGAGAAGGAGAAGGAGAAGGAGAAGGAGAAGGAAAAGAAAAGGAGAAGGAAAAGAAAAGAAAAGGAAAAGGAAAAGGAAAAGGAAAAGGAAAAGGAGAAGGAAAAGGAAAAGGAAAAGGAAAAGGAAAAGGAAAAGGAAAAGGAAAAGGAAAAGGAAAAGGAAAAGGAAAAGGAAAAGGAAAAGGAAAAGGAAAAGGAAAAGGAAAAGGAAAAGGAAAAGGAGGATGGGAGAGAAAAGGGGAAGGGGGAGGGGAAGGGGAAGGGGAAGGGGGGAGGAAAGGGGAAGGGGAAGGGGAAGGGGAAAGTCTGCAGAACAGCAGAACAGAGTCTGCAGGAATGAGTTAACTCTGAAGTTTCCCTGCCACACTGTACAGAGCAGAATGTGCTCCATTGCATTTTACTCTACGTAAATCATTCTTATAACTTCTTTCAGTTAATAAAAGAAACTGACAGAAAATGCTGAGACTGCAGCACAGGCTGGGGATGCTATTGGTGTGCTCTGTGAAGGAGATGGATTCAGATAGATTCTTTTTTGCTTTTCTTATCTGAATGAGAGTTAGACGTTTCTTTTTATATAAAAACAAAACAAAACAAACCACAGAATTAAAGAGGAGGATCTATACAATCGTTCAGCTTTTGTCCACCTCTCAAATGTCTGCTTTCCTGCAGCTATTCCTGTGGTCTCCAGGAGGTGATCTGCTACTTAGCATTAGCCAGGGCTGTTGGAGAAACCTCCAGACCCCATTTCCTGCTCTGCCATCAACTCTTTAATGCCTGTGGGTGGATCACTTGGGGCATGGCTGCAGCAAATCAGCTCCAGCAGGGAGATCCTAAGCACCCATTCCCATGGAATTATTTAGTGAGGAGCAGAGACTCATGAGATCTGAAAGCAGTCTGGCCACATTTGACATTGCTGTGCCAGACTTTGTAAGCTCACTCTGATATCATTACAACTTATTTGTTCAGAGGCTGTGCTGAAACTCTGCTGCTTCTCATTCTGAAGCAGCCATGGGCATTGCCATCCCAAAGAGCCACCTTTCACACCCCACTGCACCCTGTACACATGCCAGCAACCTGCCTGAACCTTCACATCCAACCTGTAAAGCAAGGACAATGGCTTGACCTATAAAACATATAGATACAGTAAATAATACATGTTGACAGTGTTGTAAAGTTTCCCTAGAGCTCAGTGCAGTGATGAGGGTCAGATGAATAATGCAGATGTTTGAGCACTCAGGCAAAACTGCACAATCCTTAAATTTGTTTCCTCAGAGTCAGTGGATCCCTCTGAAAGCATCACTGATTTTCCCTTGTTCTAGGGTGAGGTGAGGGCAGCACTGGTGTCAGATCCCTGAGGCCTTAACATCCCTGAACAGCCCCATGGCACCTGGGGGGCATCAGGAGGGGGTGGTCAGGAGGTCAGGAGAGGTTCTCCTGCCCCTCTGCTCTGCCCTGGGGAGGCCACATCTGGAATCTTGTGTCCAGCTGTGGGCCCCTCAGTTCCAGCAGGACAGGGAACTGCTGGAGAGAGCCCAGCACAGAGGCACCAAGGGGATGGAGGAGTGGAACAGCTCCTGGGGAGGAAAGGCTGAGGGAGCTGGGAGCTTGGAGAAGAGGAGACTGAGGGGTGAGCTCAGCAATGGGGATAAATATGGAAAGGAGAGAGCCAGGAGGATGGAGCCAAACTTTTGGTGTTGGTCAAAGGTTGGGCTGGATGAGCTTGGAGATCTCTCCCAACCTAAAACATTCTTTGTGATTCTCAGGGATGCCCAGTGACAGGACAAGGGGCAATGGGTACAAACTGGAGCATGGGAGGTTCCATATAAATCTTAGGAAGAATTTTTTCAGGGTGAGGGTGAGGGAGCCCTGGGCCAGGCTGCCCAGGGAGGTGGTGGAGTCTCCTTCTCTGGAGACATTCAGACCCCACCTGGATGTGTTCTGTGGGACTGCTGGAGGTGACCCTGCTCTGCCAGGGGGGTTGGACCCCAGGAGCTTTCCAGGTCCCTTCCAACCCCTCACTTTCTGTGATTCTTTCTGTGATTCTAACACAAGTGGCACTGACAGGTAAGGTACTGAAAAAAATTAGCTCCCAGATCATTATGCCACTGAATTAGGAATTAATGCACTTGTTCTCAATGTTATGGAAAGTAAGGATTTTGCTTTTGCCTTCTTAGAAATGTGGAGGATCTGAGAGACTGGCTGTGTGGTGAGGAAGACAGCAACAGCCTCCTGAGTTTGGAGACAAGAAGGGATTTCACCAAAAGTAGTAGATGTTGAAATTAAGGATTATGGAAGACACAAACTTGGCATTAGGCTGCTTGGAGTGCATGGGGTGAGGCACCTGCAAGCTCCATTGCAGCAGCATCTTTGTAATGAGCCTGCTGAATGCTTAAGTGGGCTGACTCTGCTGTGCTCTACATACTTAGCACTTCTATTGAGTTTTACATCTTGAAGGTGCTTTTTGGGCATAAATGAGTAGGTAGCATTTTGATAGCAGGGAAGAGGAACAGAGAAATATTAGAACGATCAGAATTACACCAGCAGCAGTGGATAAATCTGCCACATGGTTTTCTGATTTAATCCCGAGGACAGCACAGGAAAAGGCAAAACATAACACTGATAGGAAAAGTCTGCCAATCTTTCAGGTTAGTACTGGGTGATAGGATCTGGAAGAAGGATGAGAAGGAAATAATTCCTACCATGGTCTCGTATAGCACTTTCTGAAAAAGAACCCAAAGGACTTTTAACACTGATAAAAGTGCTGAAATTTTATTCTTGGTGACTGAAGACCTCTAATTATTCACAGGACACTGTGGCATAGAGTTGTGTTGCACACTGCTATCAATTCACATTTCCTTCTGTGTTTCTCTTTGAAGTGGTAAACATTTCTTAATCATTTTCTGCTTTCCTGATGCAGCTACCAATGGCAGTGGTGTGAGATCAGATTGAGACCATGTAAACACTTGGCATAGTTTGTCAGAACTAGTTAAGATGGTGTCTCTTTTCTTTTTGACTTGCTCTGGACTACATTCCAGGTTGAGAATCAGAAGGACAAATTCTGCATCCACCTATTTCTGGGTGCTTATGTGTCCATCTATTTGGCATTGTTACAAGAGGGAGCAGAACACAGTGTTAGTGGGGAGGATTTCCTTGCTAGGTGTTTACCAATACTGCAGATCTGACTTAATGACTGCTCCTTATTTGTATGCACACAGAAACTTTCCAATAAGCTGAGTTTTATGCCAAAAGCAGAGACTTGCACCTATCCACTTGTGTGCAAGCAAACTCTTCATTGCCAGATTCTCCAAACTACCAGTCTTATGAGTCAAGTTATTCCTCACTAATTGTGCCAGTGATTTGACATGGAGCACACCCTGATGCTGGTACTGCTGTAACAACCTGCTGCAGTGCTCTTGCCATCAGCTCCTAGGGCTCCCACTGTCACACCTTGCTTTGGCTGAGCTCTCATCTCATTTGTCACTCAAACCAGAGCACTGCACACAGCTACTGCAAAGCTGACTCTTCCCATGAGGTTGCTCAGTTTCTCCATCTGGTATTTTATGTCAATTAACAAATTAGAACACGAGTGAGACACAGAAATAATAATTATGTCCTATTTCTCGTCTCTCTGGAAGGGCTCTATTAGTTTGTAATGAAAGTATGGTGACACTTCCAATGTAATGAGCCTTCCAGGATCTCTACAGTGTAGTGATTTCACTTTGTTTATTCATTTTGCACATCAAGATACTGCCAAAATTGAGTGTCTGTCTCATGGCCTCACCCAAGGTGAGGGGAAGGGCTAGGGTGACATGCTTATACAGGGGAGGTTTCATGCTACCCCTGCTAAAATTAATAGTCACATTTCCAGGATAGGGCCAGTGGCACTGCAATGTAAGGTTGGTTAAAAAAAATTTAATCCTTGCCCTCTCAAGAAAGTGGTGAGCTTGGCAGTGCTAGGTTCATGGTTGGGCTTGAGGATCTTAAAGGTCTTTTCCAACCAAACCTCTTCTGTGTCTTTTAGTATTTCTGCATGGTTATTCACCCGTGTGTGCAGTTTCTCTTTTGCAATTTCTCCTCTTTGGCTATCTCTGCTTTTCTTCAAACTCCCAGATTGCTTTGGGATGGAAAGGTCCAAATTATGGTGAATTCAGCAATATTCTACACCATGTCTTCTCTGCTTTAGCAGTCACTTTGTCTAATCACAGAATCACAGAATGTTTAAGCTGCCAGAGACCTCCAAGATCATCCAGTATAAACTCAGACTCATTCCAAGGCAGCACTATCATCTACTAAATGAGGACACTTACCTGAAAATCTCCAGGATATGTGCATCTTCTTTGAACAAAAGTAACAATCAGGATGATAGGTAATCCAGGAGAATTAAATGTGTACTCATTACAACTCATTGTTTCAGTGGAGAATTCCAAACTTGCTTTCCAGCCTTCCCTAAACAATCCACTCTAGAATCCCAGCTCCAGACACCAAAAAATAAAAACAGTTTTCCCTAGTTCCTTTAAGAACCTGGGCACAGGGAACTGAAATATGGCCAGGGATTCCCCATCAGAAAGATCTCCTTTTTAGCTTTTGCCTTCCCAGTCCTTGTCACTGCCTGGTTTCTCTGTCAGAGAGATTTACTGCAATGGACTTATATCTCTCAGTGAAGAGCCTAGACATAAACCTTCCAGTCTGCAGCATGGTGGAATGACTCTGTTGTAACCAAGCAGTGAATAAATGTACTAAGGAACCCATCACTTTTTGTGGGTTCCTGTAGTATACACTAAAAATATACAGTTCCCCAGTTATAAAATCTATCAAAGTTTTTCAACACTCCCATATGCTTTACATGCCTCCACAACTGTGAGCAGCTGCCTTTACATATGTTCCTTGATTTTTATGCCCACATTACAATGGCATCAAAACCCTCCTAGCTCTGCAGGCACGTTTTTAATCCAGCTCCAGCCTTCTGTTGCTGGGACAGTAAATGCATTTGATGGAAGAGGAAAGGAAGCTTGGGGGTAATGTTGAGTATGTGGCACAAAGCCTTTAGTGGAGGCTGGGAGGATTAAATCATGGATGTTTCCTCCTCAGACTATGGCACA
Source organism: Heliangelus exortis (assembly GCF_036169615.1). Taxonomy (NCBI): domain Eukaryota; kingdom Metazoa; phylum Chordata; class Aves; order Apodiformes; family Trochilidae; genus Heliangelus; species Heliangelus exortis. The sequence continues at coordinate 41,726,908 of NC_092426.1, forward strand.
GTGTCCTGCATGAAGCATTCAGTCACACACATACTTGATCTGGCAGGCCTGCTTTATAAGAAGACTCATTTATCTTGCATGATAGGGACACATTTTTATATAGTGACTTTGAGCTGAAGTTCTCAAAGTAATTAAATGGATTTGCTATAAATGAGGGCCACTTCTGGCACAGCTGAAGGGCAGCCACTCCCAGAAAAGAACCTGCAAATGCTTTCTGGGGGAAGATGTGGAGATTCAGGGATATCCTCTTTCACCAGAGGGATCTGGGGCTCTTCAGTGGTATTCAGTGTGCTCCTTACCATAAGAGCCATCACAGCCTCTTAGGGCAGGACCAGTACTTTCCAGGTCTCATTCACACATGGTTTTGGTAAACAGGTTTGCTACTGACTGGAGTGGTTCCTTCCAGTACTTGTGTGAAGTTGTCAAATAGTGGTGTAAAATAGCTATCAAGATAACTGCAGCGCTTCAGGACTGGGGAAGGTTATTGTCATCTGCAGGATGCAGTTACTGATTGGAACTGAACTCGCATGGGTTGGTAAGAAAAAAGGAAAGCCTGCAGAATTTTACAGACAGGGCTGGCATAATGCAAAAATGCAGCTATAAATTACTCTGTGTCAATCTGCCTAATGTTTTCCAGTTTCCTATTCACTGATCCTCCTAAATTGCTAAACCTTGATCTTTTCAGAGCAGAGTGTTAGTGTGCCATGCTGTGCCTAAGAGAAATACCCAGGAAGAGGAGGTCTTCTTTCAGGAAAGCAATAGGTGTGATTATTTAATGTCATACACAAGTTGGCTACAATTCCAAGTCAGTTTCCATTACTGCTCCACCTATTTCCAAATCACTGTCATTTCTAGGCTGTAGAGAAAATCTGCTGTTTCATACTTCTCTCCCACTATATAAGTAGAGTGTTTTTCTGTCTCTTTTTGAGCCCCATGCTGCGCTTCCTTAAAATTTTTATAATCTCTTGCATGGAGGGCCAGGACACAGCAGCATTTTTACTCTAGCAGCAGAGTAGGGTCAGAGCCTAGCAGTTCTCATGGTGGGCATATCACCATTTTCCCTTTCAGTCAGACAGCTTTTGGTAAGCTTAATCACATGCAGGAATAGGTGAATCAGGGCAGATAATGTCTGCCACTGGGTCTTGTATGATACAGGGAATTAGAACTGTCGGGGAGTTTATATTCCCCAGTGTCAGAGAGTACATACCCTGACCACAGAATTGGGGTTCTGTGGGAATTTTGCATCAACAAAAGGCTGGATTGGGAGTGAGGGATATCAGCATCTCTCTCCCTCAGTGTCTTCTTTTGCTTAATCTTGTCTATGGATGGAGCAGTAAGAGTTCAGCTGAGTGTCATGGTGCTGACACCACTAAAATGAAATACCTCTTGTCCTGGTGGCACAAAGCACCTGCAGCAGTAGGAGCTGCTGTAAGGCAAGGAAATTTCCTGTGGCTGAGTGCTTGCCTTTTCATGCCAGTGGAATGATAGAAAATGGCTGTGTCCCAGCACAGGACTGTTGTGGCTGTCCCCAGAGGAGTGTATTTTGTGTCTAACAACTTAGTTCCTCTGCCCCCAGAGAAACCCTACTTCAGGCTTTAATCATGAAAACACATCCAGATGTCTTTGCAAATCTTTGAGGTGTGTTTATCTTAAAAGGGCTTCAGAATAAAATAAATTAAAGGAAGAGAAAACTGGTAGCACAAGGATGCCATTTAAGTTACTTCAGTTGAATCTCATCTCCTGAGCTAGGCAGTGCAGTAATTAAAGCAGTATTTACAATGCAATAAAGACAAAGCTAATTACTGGCAAATGTGAGCTAGATGTTGCTTTTTTTCAGGGAAAGTAGTGAAGGATCAGGCCGGAATAATAAATCCTTTAGTAACCTCATTTGTTAATTATCTTGGTAATCCTCTTGCTTGTAATGATTATTTAATTTATTGCCACCAAACAGGAAAGCAGTCTGAGGTGGAATGACTGAGGCAATCAAGTGAGCCAGAGTTTGTAGAGCCAGCTCTCCAAGCTGCACGATCCCATTCAGGATCAGCATTCAGAAGGTTACAGGGTGTGTGACTTTGGGCACTGTTTTTCCCTTGTGGCCACAATTTGAGCCAAATGATCTTTGACAGTTTTCAGAGTGGGTTCCTGACCTGGGCAGGAGGGCTTTTGGGTACTTTTTGCAGACAAGAGGCCTCCAGGTATGGTTAGGGAGTGCCCACTCACCCCAAAACACTGCATTTGCACCAGGACAAGAAGATTCCCTGTTGTTTTATCTCATTGCTTGGGGAGAAGGGAAGAAGGGGTACAAATAAAAATGGAATGAAAATAAATTTAACAGGTGTGAGAGCTGAATGACTGATTCTTTCCCTGAGCTGTGCAGACATCCTGGGACAATAAAACATATTTTCTGGAGGTGACATGCCAGCAGTGAATCACCAGTGCTGAGAGGGATTTTATTCTTTTCTATTTTCTTAGCCCCACAACATTATTACCCTATTGCTCTGTCAGATATTGAAATCATATTAACGATCAGGAACTGTATTAAACTGTCTCAAAAATGAAATAATATGGTAGCACATTTGAAGGTTGAAGACAGCCCTTGGGTGTAATTCACTGAACCGTGATCTACCTGCCTGGTGCCCTGGAGATGGAGCAGGGAAGCTAATTACTGTTCAGATGTATGCTCCCCCACCCCAAACATGCAAGCAAACAATGTGCTGTACATCTCAAGGTGCTGCTGAAGCCAGACAGCTGGAATAGGGTACTCATCCAAGCACAAATTAACTCAACAGACACTTTTCCCCATTGCACCAGCCCAGTCTGTCAGCACAGCCACAGGGGGAAATGTGCTGCTCCTATCACATGCAAAGGGATGCAAGGGGGGGTTGGGGAAATGTTGTCTGATGATCAGAGAAAGAATTAGAGAGGCAGCCCATGGGCACAGCACAACACTCAGATATCACCAGTACTTTAGGAGCTGCTTGAGAGGTCACTGAAACCCCATAGAAGGAAATATTTTACTGGAGGTAACAAGACTCACAGCCAATTCTGGCTATTCGTGTTCCATAGAGAGGTTTCTGTTGCCCCCGAATTTATATTAATGAAGCAAATATAATTACTCTTATTACTGTTTATACTTACTCCACTCTGTAGCACAGAGGAGCTGTTAATCCAGAGTCTAAAGAAAATATCACTCAGTAAGGCCACCAGGGAGGGCTTGTACCATGGTAGGTGGCATAAATCATGTAGAAAGGTGATGCCCAATAGAAAGGTGATGCCCAATCCTTTCTGAAAATTTTTAAATCTAAATTTGTCATCTCTGAAATGAAGTGTGGATTATCTGGAAGACAAGAAAATTAAGCCAACTTTCTTAATTATTTTTATAATATGACTGAAAACAATCTTCAGAATTTCAGTTCATGCTAAAGGGGCCAATTCATCTTGATTGGGAGAGCAGAGTAGAGGGAGCAGGCAGTGAAGAATGCAACCACTGGAATATTTCCCCCAGTGTAATTAGAGGGTTTTAAGCTCTTGCTCCTTCATGGGTCTCTAAATTAAGTGGCAAAACCTGTAAGAATTAAATATTTTACAAATAAGTGTATTTTAGAAAAGGCTTAATGCCACCCCCAGAGCCCTGTCAGGTCTCATTGTTGCTACCACCCCCTGGTGCTTCCTCTGCCTGTCACATCTACCCAGTTCTCAACAGCATTTTCTTCCCTGGTTCTCCAGTACAGCTGCTTAACACCAGATAGAAAAAAGGAAAAAACTCCAGGAGCACTCCCTGCTCCCCAGTAAAGTTCTTGGATATTGTGTAGCTGCTCTGGGGAGCCCCACAGCCCACTCATCCATCTTTCTTTCTTGGAAAAAACCCTATCTACTATCTCCACCTCTAGGAGCAGGAGCAGCTTGTGTAAATCTGGAGTTATTGAAGACAGCTCCAGGTCCCCTCCTACCAGGTGGTGTTGTGGTCATGCTAAACAGAGAGAAACTTCTTAAACTGAAGTGCATCCATTTTTGATGAGGAAGCAGAGAGGTCAGGTGCAGTCAGCTGCAGGTAATGAGGTGGAAGCTGGATGTGCAGGAAGGCAGAGATCTCCATTTCTCTGTCCTTCCTCTCCAGCAAACTTTGTTTTGGGAAATCTCTCTGGAGAGGGCATATACTGCTCAGTAGATATGTACAAATATACATTTGCTCCCAGGAATCTCAAAATACTTTTCGATACTTCTAAAAAATAATTGTCCTCATGGATAAATTGTGCATTTACTAGTTGAAAATGACAATATAAAGTCCAGCTACATGAGTACACTCAGAATGAGACAAAAATCAGAGTGGTTTTCTGTTTCATGCAATAATTGGACTAAATACTGAAGTACTACTTCAGATATTGTTTGAGTCTTAATTAGACTGAGCTTGCAGTGGGTTCAGTGGGAGATTAAAGCCTCAGTTCTGAAAATCTCATCTAATTGCATGTATAGAGCAACTGGATAGTCTCTTAAGTATTTCTTAGATTGATGACAGAGGCATCAGCCCATGTGTTTGATTTCTGCTTCACTTCAGCTGTTGAATGCCATACTTCAGTTAAATATGGAAATGCTTATATGAAACAGTTCATAGTTAGATATTATTAATAAGTCCTTCCATTTCATGAAGGATCATTTATACAACAGCATTTACAGATTAAATTCAGAGATAGTTTGCTCCATCTCTGAAGAGAGAAAACCTCTCACAGCCCTCAGGATTTGGGGAGGATTTGGGGAGGATTTACTCCATCTCTGAAAAGAGAAAACCTGTCACAGCCTTCAGTATTTGGGGAGGATCCTGGCAAATCACCTTTTGTCAAAAAACCTGACACTGAGTGCATGCTTCCCAGCCAGGGTTAGGGTACTGGGACAGGCTTTGTTACACCATCTGAGAGTGTTTCTGGCCACTGAGGTCACAGGCAGCAATGAACAGATCCCAGGGACTTTTTGTCTCCCACTCTGCCACCAACAAACTCAACAGCCAGGAAGGTGCTGGGGTAGCAGTGCCAAGCACCATGTGTCAGATCACAGCAAACACCCATCAAACTAAGAGTGGCCTGGCATCTTTTGGACTGAGATGTGCCTCATCTGTCTTTGAATTCATGGCTTAACCCTTTTTTTCTGTGATCAGCAAAGTCATTTCTCTGCCTGACATGACCTCTCCCAACATTTCTGCTGCCTTCAGAACTGTTAGATCCCCTCTGCAGAGTGACTGACAGGCACTGCTCAAGAGCTGCTGCATTGCACCCTGCAGTAACAGTTTTTCAAGAGTGTTTGTTCAGTACTTAGCTCAGACCCCTCCATAAATCATTTGCTTTATAGAGAGCAATTGATTTTTTAGGGGGGTGGCAGTGACAATATAAACCTCAGCTTTTACTACTGGGATATTTGAGTCAGAACAGTCCTGTCTTTCGAACATTTCATTTTATGCTGTTTCTGCTCATGATTCTCATCCAATGCTTTTCTAATTCCTTATTAACAATGACTATGAAATAGACAGAAATTAGCAGTGCCAAAGGAACTTTCCCCTGTCTGCTAAACCTATCCATAGCTGTGTTCTCTGTGGGAACATAACGAGGGGAAATTTCATGTTGCTTTGAAATTCTAGGTCTGCCTGATTTGAAGTTGAAAACTGAAAAGCTCCATTCCTGTTTAGTTCAATTTAGAGACAGATTCAAGGCTCTGTTGAGCAGCTCAGCATTCAGGAGGTTAGGGATTTTGGTGTAAAGCTATTCCAAATGGAAGTGTCACTTCATCTCCCTTGATCTCATACTTGCATGCCACGAGTTCTACCATATACATAGTGCTGTGGAGTCAGTGTTAATGGAGAATGAAAAAAAGAAATGAGAAAGGTATAATTATTTCTTGGTCATATGCTTAGTATAGAAAGGAAACCTGCACAGGGAGAGGCCCAAATAGGGGACTGTTTGCATTCACTGTCCTGAATCTGTTGTGTTTACAGAAAGTAAGGGGTTGGTAGAACCTCAAAAGCTCATCTGGCAGCTGTCAAAGAGATGATAACAAAAAATTAGAGATATTGGCTCTTCCCTCCAGTCAGTATTTTGCCTTTTGTGAGCAGCACAAGAGTGTAGCTGAGACACAGCCCATTATCCTGCTGCAAAGAGGTGCTATCAGCTCTGCTGTGTGAGCCTTGTTCTGCCCAGGAGCCATTCAGAGCTCATCCCAGCTGGAGACTGCACTTCACAGATTTTCCAGGTAACATCTGCAAAACTGCTAAAAAACTCAAATGAAAGCAGGCACACTGCAGCCCCCCTCCCCCTTCTCTCTTTGAAAAGAATTCCAGGAGGCAATCAGAGCTCAGTTAGCCCTTTTACACCAGCACATTCATCCTGGTGAACCTGTAACATCTGTTCCTTCCCCATTATCCCATTTCTTAAGGAGAAATTAAAAACAATTCTAATTAAACACTATAATGGAACTATCAATCTGTGTTACTGAGGCAGAACGAGGATGTAATTAGTTATTGATACAAAAAGATTTGTTTAGAGTAGTTTGGTTTGCTGTCAGCCACCACAGACTTTAAGTGAGCTTATACAGAACTTGAAAATAACCCCCACTGGATCTTTCTTTTGGATTCAGGGAGCAGGAGCAGATTCTTGCAAACTACCCAGGCAGTTGTTTCATGCTCCTCTCTATTTTAGCTAAGAAATTAGCACATTGCTTGGAATATTATTTCTTTTGACTGGCAATGCATTGCTTCCACTATTCAGGTGATCTGTTTAAGATATGTTGTACTCACCATGGCACTGCATAAGCAACCTTTTCTTTAATTAATTTAAAAGCTGGATAAAATGATATAATTCAAGATTTACCATATATTGTTACTTCTGTTGCTGGTGAAAAATGGTGTTTTAAATGCAGATGAAATCCCACAAACAGATTTAAAACGAGAGTGTGGGCAAAACATCATCACAGAATCACAGAATCCCAGGATGTGAGGTGGGAAGGGAGCTCCAGGATGCCCTGGTCCAACCCTTCTCATCTTATTGTTTCTAGGAGATGTCCCAGCACCCCCTGGAGCTGAGACTTCCAACTTTCCCAAGGGGGGGAATCCCCCCCTTCCCCTGGGAGACCATTCCAAGGTCTGACTGTCCTCATGGGGAAAAATTTCCCTCTTGTGTTCCAATGGAATCTCCCCAGGAGCACCTTGTGCCCATTGCCCCTCGTCTTGTCCATGGGACTCCTTGGACACAGGGAGTCTCCAGCTGCTTTGGAGCTGCCCTGGAAGTCCTGACCATGGGCAGAAGGGCTCCCCTCAGCCTTCTCTTCTCCAGGAGGAACAGACACAGTTTCTCAGCCTCATGAAGTCTCTTTGTAACACAGAAGCCCTGTGTGGGTTTTTTTGGGTACACTGTGATGAATGCACACTTTGCATGAGGTTGTTACAAGATTACAATGATCAAATTCAGAGGTGTTACCAGAAATAGTCTGAAATGAGCTAGCTTTAGTAAGTCAGTTGTGTGTTTGATTCTGTGATTTTATAGAATCACAGAGTCATAGAATAATTTGGGTTTGAAAGGACCTCTAAAGCTCACCCAGTCCAACCCCTGCAGTATCAGGGACACCCTCACCCAGATCAGGATGCTCAGAGCCTCCTCAGGCCTTGAACATCCCCAGGGATGTTCAAACACCTCCCTGGGCACCCTGTGCCATTGATCCTTCCCCTTCATGGTAAAGAATTTTCCCCTCACATCCAATCTAAATCTCCTCTTCTCTAATTTAACCCCCTTGCCCCTCATCCTGTCACTCCAACCCTTGCACACAGTCCCTCTCCACCCTTCCTGCAGCCCCTTCAGACACTGGAAGGTCACTATTATTATTTAATGGTTTTAGTTTTCCTTCAGTATTTATAGCTTTCCACGAGCTGATGGTGGGACCAGTCCCTATAGTCACCCACATCAATTTGTTTTGATTCTGTTGTAAAGAGAAAGTTGTGCCTGCTCCTCAGGTGTTGCAGCAGCTCTGAAATGATAGATTTTTATACAACTGCCAAACTTCAGTGGTTTTAAATGGGTGCATTCTGCAGGTTCTGCAGGCACCAACAGCCCTCCCAGGGATGAACTGTTCAAGGAGAGAAGCACAGATATTCTCCCAAGACCAGAAGGAGAACAGTTTGTAACCTCTGCTGTAGTTTGTGTCTTCTCACCCACTTCTGCCTCCCAGGCAGCAGGAATGAGTTCTAATGGAAGACATCAATATTGCAGTTGTATAGTAGATTCATCTGAGTTGATCTCACCTCTGAATAGTAATGTTGCTCTAAATTAATTTTATCAGTGGCTTAAATAAAAGAGGAGTGTAGCCTGGTAGTGGTTGGTTCCTCGGCACATAACAAAGCTAGTAGAAAACCTTATTTAAAAAAAAAGAAATTGAAATAATTTGGTGCTTTCAATTTATTGCCTGACTGTTGTCATGGTGATTTTATGTAACCTTCAATTTGCCAGGTTGTTCAATAGGAGTCTACTAAAAATTTGGACATTTAGAAAATACATATATGAAATTATTTTTTAATAGATGGAGGAAATGGTTTGTAAAATGCAGACAGATGGGTTAATTTTGTTCTGATGCATGCAGTACATCTCTACTGAGATGAACAATGTTTACTCCTCAGCCATCCCCTTAATGGAAAGCAGAAACAACAGCAGAGCAGCATTGCAAGGAGTCCTTTCATCTGCTACCACAGAGCAATTCACTTCTGTTTGTACAACACAGAGGAATATTAAAAAACATCCTTCTGTCACCTCGACTTGCTCACTTGAAACTGTTTTCCTCATATTTCTGTCAACCTGAAGGAGAACTGCAGCTGGTGTGAGAAAGCATTTAATTTCCATTCCCATTTTAGGCACAGAGTCTAAACTGTTACCCAGAGATAGGAAGGCAGTGACTGACAGCTGCAGCCTTTATTTCTGCCATGGGGAAATCACCTGTCTGGTGACTGCTGCTCATCTGTAAAGCTCTCAGGTGGTGACCACCCTGCCCATAGGCAGCATAGGCCTTATTGAAAAAAAAATAAAAATACAAATAATCCATCTACCGAGCAAAAGGGTCTTGTTACCTTTTTAAAAAATCAATTCCAGGAGTGTTCCAGTCTGTGGGAAGATTAACAGTGGTTAACACAGCAAGGGCAAAGCAGCTCTTCTATGCAAGGCCAGCAAAGACCCTACTTTACTTTTTGGTTTGCATTCCTCTTCCTTCAGTGAGGCTTAATTCAACCTATGTAGAAAAATTACATGAAGAAAGGTGTAGTTATGGCTTAGACTGAAACAAAGATTTATGGCCAGATCATTGCTTCTTAGAATTTAATTCTCTGAAGTTCATTCTCACTTCTTTTAGGTCTTCACGTTCAAGAGTAAAAGAAAAATTTCCATGTGGCAATTTTACTGTCAGGGTTTAATCCTTAGGTTTTGATGAAAAGTACTAAAGAATAACCAACTAGATAATGTGTCTGAGATGTCATTTGTTTTATTCATATGAATACAGTTACACCAAAAAGTCTGTGGTTTTTCCTGCCTGCAAGAGGATAGTTGGTGGAACATAATGGTCTCTTCTGATAACTGTGAAACAGAATCTGAGATCCTTTCTTTTTATTCTCTTTCTAGTTCCAATTCACTACACAATTACTTGGAAATTTATAATTGTTGGAGAAAATTGTCTCTTGTTGGAGACAAGAAAATAAGGGATGATTTCACCAGTGACTACAGACAGGGGTGCTTGGCAGTCTCCAAGGAATGCTAAATAGTTCAGAGTACAAGAATTCCATGCTGACACAAATCTAACTTTTTTGGGGGGAAAACAGCCTGTATCAAAATGACATCTTTTAGAGTCAAGTCCTGTAGGACCAAGCAGCTGCTTCATGCCAGAGCTCCAGTTTTTTAGAAGCTGATGAGATTCTTTTGTGCTCATTCCTAGTTGCCTTACATAGCTCCCCCTGTTCCTGCAAAATTCAGAGTATCAGCACACTGCAAGGTTTCTGATCCTGCTTCTCCTTGGTTATACAAATCCTGGGAATGACACATCCTTCTCTGCCCTGACAGAACAACATGCATTATCTACTTGAGTTCTCAGCAAAGGATCAGGCCTGTTAGTGCTTAGAAATGACCTGGAAGTTCATGTTTCCAAGTATTTTGGTGCTTCATTAACATTTTGGCTTATTTTCAGAAGAGTTTCAAGAGCATCAGCCTGCTTCTGTTGTGTGGGATCTTTACTATACACTGATATATGATGAAAAAGGAAGTCTTGTACCATCTATATTTAATTTCATGAAGAAAAAATTGTTTTGCACTCTTCTTTGAATGGTGTAAGAGCATATTAGAACCTTGTTGCTATTTATCATGATCATAAGAGTGCTTTAGGGACCTCACCTCATATCTAGACCCCATTGCTCCATGCAGTGTAAAAGCAGTTGGTGTTATTTTCACTCCTTGTCTTAACTGGATCTCTAGCACTGTGTCCACCATTTAATATTGTCCATGGAACACCTGGAATGGCTCTTTTCTGATCCTTGTTAAAGTCATTTATGGACGTGTGGTTTGAAAGTGCTTTGGAAATCCGTATGAAGGCGTTGCATAAACTGGGCACAATTATCATTTGTTTGTTTTGGAGATTATTTTCAGAGATTTTATCAAATAAATGTGTACAGCTGGTTGAATTGCAGCACTGGGTTTTGGTGTGGTGTGCCTCTGCATTTGCAATATGGAACTAAATCCATTTTGTGCCAGCATTTAGCTTTAAAAATCCCCAAGGACCAGTCCCACTGAAGCACACACCACTTCTTCCAAAACAGAAATAAATCTCTGCTTCTTTCAGTCTGATTGCTTCTGATGTCTCTGCAGTAAATATGGATCTGATCATCTAGTTCCAGAGGATAGGAAACTATATTTCCTTTAATTCTTGTTTTAAAAAGAAATGTTTCTATGGAGAAATGACTTGCCCTGCAATGCATGGGAATTAAAAGGCTGAATTTCTTTTTGAAAAATGCATCTCTTTCTTTGTCATCAAATTTCTGGTATTTAAAATATATCCCTGCAGAGCACAGAACAGAAAAACCTGCAAAGCACTGTGGAGGAGACTGCTCCAAGATTGTTGGCTTTTGGGTTTTTATTAGTTTTTTGGGTTTTTTTCTGCAGACTGTGGTAGGAACTGTCTGGGGCACATGAATGTGAGAGCTAAAGGACAAAAATGAGATAAAAGCATTTAGATTCACCAAACCCCCCCCCACCCATTTCTTAATTACATGGGGTGGCATGTGTAAGGGTTCTCACAAAGAGAATTATTTTGGTCAAAGATTTATTGCCTGGATTCTTTCACATGTCTAGATGAACACTTGATAAGACATGGGGATGAACTGTGTATCTCCTGTGTAGCTCCTGTGTATCTCCTGAGCTGTCTGAGAGGACTGATCCTCTCCCCAGTTGGATTCCCACTGGACTAAGAGGAGGTTTTGTTGCTATGTGGATGCTGCCAAGAGAACGACCCTGTAGTCCCCTATTTATTTAAACTCTAACTCAGAAGAAGAGAAGCAACGTATTAAATATAAAACCTCTAATTTAGTATAAATGCTTCTACATTACCTGGGACTGAGATGGGGAGGTAATTATTGTAATGTGGAGTTTTGGGCAGAGCATTCTGTCTCATCTCTTTTACATGGTATTAATAACTAAGTCCCACACCAACCAAGCAAATAAATCTAAGCAATAAATCAATACAGTAAAATAGATATTGATTATTAGGAATAAAATTGCTTTATGAGAAACAGTAGCAACCTTTTAGGATCCCTTAGGACAAAAACTTGTAATGAAACAAGAATAAATTATTACAATGTAATCACCTTTTAAAGAACTAGAATTCTTTAATGGAATTTATGTTGTCAGAAGAGCTGTTGCTTTTAAGCACAGAGCAAACAGCTGCTGCCTGCAGTTACAGAGCATGAGGAGGCACTGTGCTGACAATCTGCCTTTCTGATTAACTGCTCATTGATTCAATTCAAACAGTTTTTTCTCTTGGGTGCATTTTTTTCGCACTTACATTTTGTCTTGGGACTTCTGCCTCTTTCTGCCCAACCCAAGAGTCCTCCTAAGGAACCTGAGAAGGATGGGAAAGTTCATGTGGGATAAGCTGCCCTAGAAGTGGCTTTTGATATCACTTGTGCCAATAAATGAGGAGCATTAGGCAATAAATACACTGTCCTTTGCAATAGCCAGCTCGTCCCCTTCCTGCCCCTCTGTAGAAGGAAAGCTGGAATGTTTTATTTTGAAAACTGCATTAATTTTCTGTAACATATCTATTAGAGAAGACAAATACATTGGAGAAGACAAATCAAGGAATTAAACCTTGCATTTGGACCAGGGAAAGGGAGATTTGTCATGGCCATTTGTTCCTGGGGGAGCTCAAGAGCAGCTTCTCACTGATTTCAAAGACAGTTCCATCTACACAGATAAACTTTCTCATCACTGAAAAGGGTTCAAGGCCCCTGCTGTCATTTCTGCTCCAACTTCAGACGTCAGGCCCAGACAATTGAGTGCTTTTAGGGGAGGCTCTGACCTTGGGCCCGATTGGATATTTTACAGTAAGCAACTGTGGTGTGCAGGAGCCAAATCTGATGTGCTTTCAGTAGGCTGGGTTGCCAGGGAGATGTGTTACAGCACAGTGCCATGGAACTGAGTGCAGAAAGGCTTTGAGACATCCTTGGTCACCCCTTCCTCTCCTTCACTGAAGAGGTGAAGCAGCTGTGAACATGGAAATGCCATTTCTCACCCCTTCCATTGTGACTGTTTGGACTCTGTGTGTAGGCACGAGTCCTCTTGCTCCAGGGACCTGTGATTAGTTGCTAATTAAAAGCTGCTCCAAAATAACTTCTTCCAAAGCAAGTGTGGATCGTTTTGTCCCCCCCAGCCAGAGGTGAGGGTTGGCTCCTCTGCAATGTGATTCCCCAGGAAGGGAGAGATTCAGGCTGTTCCTGGATGAGCTGACCCAGGGTGAGAGCTGGCAGGGAAGCACTCAAGGTAGTTAATGGCACTTCACCCATCTTTGCTCTAACCACTGGAGCCTAAAGAAAAAGCTGTGGAGGGTGTCAGTGTGACACATGAAATACTGCTATTACCAGGCATTTTTCTGGACATATCTCTGACAGCATTGCTGAAGTGATGAAATTATGAAGGAATATTGCATATTACTTATAGCAAAAAAAAAAAAAGCTTTGTGTTATTTCCACTGACATGTTATAGGATAAAATGAATATTCAGTAGAACTGTTGCTTATCTCCAGCTGCAGTCACTGCTGACAGGACCAGATACTTATTTGTGGTTGAAAAAATGATGCATTGGTTCTAGTGTGTTATCTGGGTGTCCTGTCTGTACATATGCACAGGGAGGGGTGTGCACAAGTGTGCATACAGGGAAAGGTGAGGTGGCTGAGGAGCTGTTCCATCTGCCACATTGGTATCAGGACCTTCTGCTTGGCTTTTGAAGCCTCTTATAAGGGTGTCCTAGCCTTGTGATCTGCTGTGAGGAAATATAGAATCATAGAATAATTTGGGTTTGAAAGGACCTCTAAAGCTCACCCAGTCCAACCCCTGCAGTATCAGGGACACCCTCACCCAGATCAGGGTGCTCAGAGCCTCCTCAAGCCTCACCTTGAACATCTCCAGGGATGAGGCCTCAACCACTTCCCTGGGCACCCTGTGCCATTGATCCTTCCCCTTCATGGTAAAGAATTTTCTCCTCACATCCAATCTAAATCTCCTCTTCTCTAATTTAAACCCCTTGCCCCTCATCCTGTCACTCCAACCCTTGCACACAGTCCCTCTCCACCCTTCCTGCAGCCCCTTCAGACACTGGAAGGTCACTCTTAGGTCTCCCTGGAGCCTTCTCTTCTCCAGGCTGAACACCCCCAGCTCCCTCAGCCTTTTGGAGCAGAGGTCTCCCAGCCCTGTGACCATTTTCGTGTCAAATGTTCATGATGATGTCAGAGATGCCCATGGTGTGTAGCCAGCACTGGGGCATCATCTGCTCTGAAGGCTGAAGGCTCAATAATTACCTCTGGGACTATAAACACCCTCATGCTGTACTTGTGTTGGGCTCATTCCATGGGCCAGCAAGATTAGTACCTCAAGCAGTAGAGGAACATTTCCAGACTTGCTTTTTCAGGATTACAATTGAGTCAAATTACAGAAGAACTGATTAAAAAAACAATCTCGTTTTCTTTGAAAAAAAAATCTTACTATATTAAAAAAGTGTTTTAGAAAGAAACATGATGACATTTTGAAATGAGAAAGGAGGAAATAATTTCTTTAGAATTCATTCTGGTTTTAAGCTACTTGGATTGTTTTTAAACATTTATGTTGGTAATGTGCAGAGCTTAGTTATAAGTCTGTGGTTTAGCTATTATTCCTTAATGTATAACCATTTTAAAATATTTACCTTAACTTTATAATATATAAAAAATACATCATGTTACATTATACATTGTCCTTATTTTCTCTTAAAATGTTTCAAATAGGTAATGAAGTGATATGATTGAAGGACTTCAATTTTACTACAAATATTTTTTAAATGTTGGCTTTTAGTCCTGACAATGAATTAGAAAAAAAAATGGGTCTGTTGTAATTTGTTATGAAATGGAAATGATGTCCTACAACCTAAGGTGCAAATAAATAATAGAGATAGGTGAATGGCCTACTGGCAACAAATAAGACAAGAAACTGAGTCAATTGATGTAAAGCTACTTCAGTAAGGACCTCAAAAAAATCAAAAAGAATGTTGGAACTCACACCACAGTTAAAGGGGATCCTGCATGAAATGTTTTGGTGTGGGAAATGTAACACATAAAGTTGCTGCAGGTTTGGTACTGCTTTGTTTTGTCAATCAGCCCATCTCAGAGTCCCAGCCTGTAATTTCCAGGTCATAATCCAGCCTTGGAAGGATCAGGGAATTTTCTTTACCATCAGCTTCAGTTCATGTAAGTGATCACAGACACTGAGGGTCTCAGATGCTGTGGCACAGATTCAGTCATGGGGGTTGGAGACAGAGCCAGAAATAGATGACTGGTAAGACTACATAAAAATCTGTATGTCTCAAGCTGTGGTCAGCCAGGGCTGGATCTATGCCCAGCAGATACTTGGAGCTTGTTAGTAAAATCTTCATTTGGTTGAGATTATATTTTTGCTGTAAATCTGTAGGTTTTTCAAGCTTAGACATTTTGGACTTTATTGCTTTTATGAAGCAATCATCTGAATGGCAGGAAACAATCCCCACTGGCTCAGGGCAGACCAAGTGTGTGTGTGCATGTATTCCTCAGACAAATTGGTTTGGCCCCTGTGGAATATCAAACAGATCAGTGAACCCCACTGGAAAATGGGAAGTGTGCTGTAAGAAGTCATCATGCCTAAAAATCTGCTCTCATCCATAGCATCATAATGATGCACATTGCTGAAAAATCCCTTCATTTTGATGTAGATGACACATTCCTATGTTTTATGGAAAGTAAAGTCTAAAAGAATTAAAAAAAAAAAAAAGGAAAAAAGAAAAAAAAAAAAAAAGAGACATGGATCAATGCATCTGCAATTTTCTAAATTCCAAACTAGATTTGGTCTTTTCTAGAGTAAGCAGGAGTTTGAAGAACATGCAATGGAATCTTCTGCCCATTGTAACTGTCTCCTCTGACTGGATGCCTAGAGCAGATCTCATGTCAAAGGATGTGACTTAGAGAAAAATATAGTTTGGCATAATTGAGAATTCAGGGATACCATGTTTGACAATTCCATAAAAAAACCAACTTTTTTCTGGGAAATTGATTTGCTCTTGGAAGCTTCCAGGTCTGGTTTTTGGGGTAAAAGCTGACTCTCATTTTGCTTGCTTTTCTCATGGGAAAGCTGGCAGAAAGAAAATCAGCACTTTGAAGTGACCATTACTTCCACACAAACTTACTTATAACAGAATTTAAATTTTTTATCACTTTCATAATTGTCCATTTTAAATTTTATATAGTTTTGCAGTTTATTATAAATCATTAACCCTATATTCACTTCTCAGTGGTTCATTATGTGCACAGGAGTAAGATTTCAGTACCTCTCAAATAGCACATTATTTCTGTGTCAGATTGATGCTGAAGTTGGGTTTGCTGATTTTGTAATTGGGAATCTCCTGCACGTTTTTAACATTCATCTCACTGAAAGACAGAATATTATATTCTGGCAGATTATGGAGCCTATTATTTTTCATCTGATTTCTCTGTAGCTGTGAAGTATTTTACTCAGGTAAAGTCATATCAACAGAATTGCCTATTACCCATCCTTTTTATCTCTAGCCCTGCTAAGTGTAAACTGATTTCCATCTGGAAACTGTCCCACAGATGTGTCAGAAGAATCTGAAATAAAAGAGAATCCATTCCTAGTCATGTTCCTGTAGGACAGGCAGTCATAGCTCAAGCTCCCTACTACTGAAACAAAACCTGAATTTTTTTTTTTTTTTTTTGGTGGTGCTGACAGAAAGGTCATGGCCCCAGTTGTCTCCAAGTCTCACCTATCTTTTCATCTTCAGCTGTCCTCTTGATAGGACAGGGCATTAAATACATTGATATATTTGTAGGATTTCTTCTGCTTTCCTAAATTTGCATGAGCTGAGGGAAAATTGCATCTCTGCCTTCCACGTGACATACTGGGCTGCCCATGGCTGCAGAGAGAGAGTATTAGTGTCTACAAGAGGAAGAGAGCAGTGGAAATTCCACCTACAAGTCCTAGGATGAAAAAAAAACCCAGAAACTACATCTTGTTTCTCAAACTCATGCCCAGGAGAATGCCTGTGGCTGTTCTATCACTGTCTCCTGAGGGGACAATGAAAAAAGAACTTCACTGCATCAAGCAGAGGGCAGATGAGAACTGCTGTGTGAAAATTAAGCCTGGTCTGTGAAAAAGAGTAATTCCCACAGCTGAAGTTCATGCCCCAAGGCAGAACATGAATATATGTGTGTTGCACACAACCACCCTGGTAATGCTGCCCACTGAATACCCAGGGCTCTTCCCCTGCCTAAACTCCATGGTAACTCCACTGTAATGCACAAAACAGTTGCTTGTTAAGCACATGCTAGTTTATTAAAACAATATTTACACCATCAACTGATGTTTTGAAAATGACAAACCCATCTCCATTTACTTGGAAAAATAGGGTGGGCATTTCTGCTCACATGATCTGCTTTTTTGGCAAAGAAAAATCCCATTTGGTCAATCATTGCTATGACTTCTTTATTATGGCCATGAGATTTATTATCATCATCTGCAGTGTGATATCTGCATTGTTCATCAGAAGACAGTGTCCACCTCTCAGAACTGATGCTTAATTTTACAGCCTAGGTGTTCAAATTAAACGGCATTGATTCCTTCCTTGACTTTTGTATTAAAAATCACCTTGAGTGGGTTTAGAATGGTGACCCAGGGAGGTTTACACTTAAAATGAATGACCAAGAGCTCAATTTTATTTCCTGTCATATTAAGAATTATGCAGGGAAAGCTCTAACAGCCTCCCTGTGTGTTTGGAAAAATCTTCCTGGTGACACCTTGTCAAAGTCCTCACTTTATTCTTGCCAGTTTTGCATTAAATTTCTGCCTGCTGGCAACAAGTTTGATCACAGCAGGAGCCCAAACCAAGGTATATTATTCCAGAAACTCCAAGAAACTCTCAGAGCTCTCAGAGTTCTAGAAATAGGTGTCCTTCTGCCTCCCACCCCTCTCCTCCATCACATCCTGGGGGTGGATCCATGGGAGGCAGGGGACAATTCCCAGATCTTGCTGGTGGCAGGAGCTGGTAAGAAAAGCTTAGGAATAGAACACAGCCTGTGTGGGGTGTTGCTGTCAGAGCTACCTGAGTGTCAGCCTGACTTGGCAACACCACCAGTGTGTGGCTGACACTCATGTCAGGCAGTCTGCAGAGATTTTGGGTTTTCCTGAGGGAGTTCAGGTGTTCTGCATGGCAGCCACCAACATCTGAGCCATGAATAATGGTGTGGGCAGGGACATCCCAGCCTGCTCCCTAGCTGGGGTGCCCAGGAAATTCAGGGGGTGCGTTGGCTCTAAAAGCTGAAAAAGGATTATTTCTTATCTCCCTCCTAAGGGGAATTCTTCTTTTAATGGGAATAGTCACTGCTTTGCTTCTGTGATAGATCCTTAATAGAACCTTGATAGAATCTTGATGTGATAGAACATTGCACGTTCCCAGTCAAAACAATATTTAAGAGAAATAATTGATGTAAAAATATTTATGTAGACCTCTTGCATAAATTAGGCAGTGACATCCTCCAGCAGCTACTTTGAAATATAGTTAGTACTGTTAGTTTCCAGAATCAATAAAACAAATTCTTCATATGTATGAACAATATTTTGAGTCTGGGGAATTCCATATCAGGATAGAGGAAGGAACATACAATGGAGAAGCCACTGTCATGAGAGTCATAGAATAATTTGGGTTGGAAGGGACCTTTAAGGGTCATGTAGTGTGTTTTACTGAACTAAATCTTTGTACCTAGTGTTTATTTTGCTGATTAGTGGCTTCTAAACTAAACTCATGCTAATTTTTTTTGGCGTGTCCTTCCTGAGTTGTCTATTCCCCAAAACCTTGAGATTTTAATGCTGAGTTTCCAAGATTACAAACTTTGCGGTTCTGTGGGTTATAAACCAGGTTTCAGTGGTTCTATTCCATAGATACTTAAGGGAATCTGACCTCTATCCTTTTTTTTGCCATTTGTATTACTCTCAGTAATAAAACTTCACTTCTCAGTGAAAACTTTACTGAATTATGTATGACTCTAAATGGCTCCCAATATCTAGCAAAAAAACCAAACCACAAACAACCCCAGATTTGAACAAGTGCCTATATATATTACCTAAATGCAGTCTCTTGGGGAAATAAGAAAAACTACTTCGAATGAGTACTAAGTTTGGTAGTTGACACAAACATCATCTATGCCTTCTTTACATCAGGGAGCTTTTATTTTCATGCAAGACCAGTGTAACGTTTTTACTGTATTTTTGGCATTTGTATCATGCTGTCCTGGGTGAGTTCAGGGGTGTTTTGGGAGCAGGGGATCCACAGGAATGTCTCCTGGGAGAAGCTGCCGGGAGCTCCCTCCGTTCCAATCCCTGCCCCAAGGCCCAGCAGCTCTGGGCAGCTGATGTGCCTCTGCCAGGAACAGAGTCAAGAAAGGGAAACTGGAAAAATAGAAGAAAAGGACTTGTAGAGTAGAGGAGGCAGTGAGAGAGCAGTGTCAGAGCAGAGCCCCCGAGGTGTGTGAGGAAGGAGGGGGAAAGGTGCCCGAGCAGAGGTTTCCCCCCAGCCTGTGGTGAGATGGCGGCTGTGCCCCTGCAGCCATGGAGGAGCGCGGGGGAGCAGTCCCTGAAGGACCTCGGGGGGGTCTGTGTGGATTTGTGGCCCCTGAAGTGCCACGGGTGGGCAGAGGTGAAGCTGCAGCCATTGCAGGGTCACCGAGAGGGGCAGATGTGGATCTGCAGCCATGGAGGAGCCCGTGGCAGAGGAGGTGACTGTTCCCGCAGCAGCCGTGACTCTGTGGGCAGCCCGGGCTGGAGCAGTTCCTGAGGGACTGCACCCCACGGGAGGGACTCGTGTCCCAGGGGTTCCTGAAGGACTCTCCTGCCAGAGGGACCCCGCCTTGGAGTGGGGACAGAATGTGAGGAGTCCTCCCCTGAGGAGGAAGGAGCGGCAGAAACAGCGTGTGGGGAACTGAGCCTGAACCCCCCTGTGTCCCCTGAGCCCTGAGGGGAGGCGGCAGGGGAGCGATCTGGATCTGAGCGCGTTTGCTCTTTCTTCTGAGAGATTCATTTATTTTCCTTCCCAAGTTGAGTTTTTTTCTTCTTTTCCCGTTACCATAACTGGGGGATGCAAACCTCCCTGTCCTTGTCTGGAGGAAGGAGCCTTTGGGGGGATTTTCTCCTCCTGTCCCACAGAGGGGTTGGGGGTGAGCGAGTGGAGGCCTGGGTGGTTCCAGATGCCTTGAGTTGGTTCCAGGTGGGTTGAGTTGGTACCAGCTGGGCCGAATTGGTCCCGGATGGGCCTGGTTGGTACCACTGGGCCTGAACGGTGACCCCGGGCCACCCATCTGTCCCTGGTGGAGCTCTGCAGTCTCTCTGGATGGGCTCCAGGCTGACCCGGAGAGCAGTGGTGCTGCCATAGAACTGAGCAGCACGGGGCACAGGATTTGCCAAACCTCAGCAGTGTTTCTGCAGTTTCCCTGACCCAGAGCCCTGGAGAAGAGAGAACAACAGGGTTCCTGGGAGAACCTACAGAGAACCTACAGCAGAGAAAGCAGGTGAGGTGTGCAGGTGCCTTTTTCCCCACAAGACAGTGTCCCAGAGCCATCTCTTGCCTTTTCCTCCTTTGTGCAGGAACCAGAACCCATCCCTAGCCCTGCAGCACCCAGAACAGAACCCCAGGGTGCCCTCAGCAGTTCTCAGCCAGGAACAGGCTGGGACAGAGCCCAGAGCTGCCATGAACACTGTGAGCACTGAGCACAGACCTGTCCCTGTCCCTGAGCACCCACACCGGGGCTGGGGATGAGCCAGCAGGGCCTGGGTGGTACCAGCTGGGCCTAAACCCTGACACAAGACAGTATCTTTAGTATTATTAGTCACAAAAATGTTCTGTGCGTTTTTTTTTTTTTTTTTTTTTTTTTTTTTTTAATTTTTAGTGCCTCATAGCCTCTCAGATCCCCTTTCATTAGTTCTCTCCAGTAAGCAATGGATGATGATCAAAGTTACACATCACCTAAAGCTGAAGCTTTTTTGACCTGGGAAATGTCCATCCCATCTCTGCTAATTGCCTTCATTATTTCCTGAAGGTTTTTAACCTGACCTCCTGCTTTGCAATTCACAGTGCAAACTGACATCTTTTCAGTGGGAATTTCTCACATCTGTTTCTTTTTCTTGTTTGCAAGGAGGGTACTGATGATGCTCTCAACATTCTCAGGCTACATCTGTGTGGCTCTCTCCTTCAAGGTGTACTTCTTCCCAGACTTTCCTCTGGTTTGGGGTTTTTTAGGTTTGTTTTAACCTAACAGCTCTAACTCTCACTCAAGACATGCCAGGAGTGTCTGCATGGTGGCTTTGTCCCAGACAAAAACGTCACTAAATCTTTTTAATTTCAAGAGCATAAAAATGTTTTATTTTCTGGAGAGACAGCCCAAAACAAACCCAAGTAACAGTCTTCAGTAATCTCCTAAAGGAGTGATAAATATTCAGAACATGTATACTGATGGTATAAGGGCACAGGCTGCTGCATCTGTTCTAGATAGTTGTTTGGCATCAGCCATATGGCCCAAATTTTCTTCCCTGGTAGGTTATTGAAACTTGTCTTTTCTACATCTTTATTCAGTGTTTCTGGGTCTCTCTACAAGCAAAGCATTCTGTTAGTTTATCCCTTTGCATCAATCAAGTTTATCTTCTGTGCTGGTTCCTCTATTTACTTCCAGCTTTATTCTTAATTCCAGTGAGAGCTTCTTTATTCTCTGAAACCCACCTTCCAACTTCTCAAATGTATATGATTGAACTTTACACTTTGTGCTTATTGCTTATCAAGGCTAAGCTGGTTCCTGTGGGACCTAAATTTTTCATTTTGTTTTCCTACTGATTGATTCTTTCAGCACCATCTTGTTTCTGGCTCCACACTGAGGGCGTCTTCAGGACCAAAACCTCTTACAAACTTTTGTATTCAGTATAAATTTCTTTCCAATTTATTCACTTCAAGCACAATGCGGTCCTCAGTATAAAATGCCTGAAGATCTTTCAGGCATCTTATAATAGTAGTAAATAGTTGTTAAATAATTAACAAGAATTACATAGTAGTGCTTGGGTTCCTACAGCCATTCTCCAAACTTCAGTGTCTCAGGCTTCACCACTCACAGGTGTTACCCCCAGTGTTGGGCAGCCTGTGTTGTTGTGCTGGGAGAAAGATGTTCCTCTGAAAAATAAAATGAGAGACTGTTATGCTACAGAGTCATCCTGCTACTTGGAGCTCTTAAAATTAAATTAGAATTTATAAAAATAAAACATTAAACCTACTTCACATTGCTAAGATATCGAGTGACATTCCTTTCCTTTTACCTTGTGGATTCTTCATCTTCTCCAATGGTTGCTAAATGCCTTCTCGGCCTCTGACTTTGACCTTTCTCTCGAGTTATGCTCCCAATCCTGTGCTACAATATCTGGATGATTAATTGGCTTGTCAAATAAATCAGCATGTGCACTCACCTGCCATTATTAATCTGTTAATTACTTCAGCAAAGAAGTTGTTAATGCTGTCCTGTCACCTTCAGACAATTCTAGAACTGAGAGAGGCAGTGCCTTGATCTTGCATTCCAACTTGGCCCTGCATATGCACACCAACACAGAGAGAAAACACAGATTATTGCTAATTTGGCCTTTTTTTTTTTTTTTTTTTTTTTTTTTTGTGGAGAGATGGATTGGAATCAGGAAACCATAGTACATGGCTTTTTTTAAAAAAAGAAAAAAAGAAAAACAAACAAACCCAAAAAACCCCAAACCCAACCAAATAAACCATAGTTGCTATCATTACAGCAGAGGGGGAACCCTGGAAGGGGTTTGCTTGACTTTTTGGAGATTGCCCAAGACTCTTGTCTTTTATCTTCCAGCTCTGAGGGCTCCAGGATGCCTGTTTGAGGCTTCTTGGGTTTTTTCCCTTTTCCTGAACTCTCTTCTTTGCAGTAGTCTCTACTCAAGCCCTGCTTTTGCCTCAATGCCTTGTTTTAGCTCTGCATCAATTCTTGGCTCTCCTACCCTCCATATTCTTAATTCACCCCCCTTAAGTGAGAATGAGAATGTTACAAAGCTTCATTTACAGTGAGCTGATTCTTCTATTTTACCTTAAAACTAAATAACATTCTCAGAAATAGATTCTCCTCCTCCCCATGAAAAGTAACCAGGTTTTATGCTTCTGCTAAATGTAGTATTTGGAGGTGAGGGGCAGGAATTTATGGGTTATACTGTGTTCCCAGTGAACTTATTGACTCCAGTGCCACTGCTTGAGATTTACGTTGTGGACAGAGGAAGAGTTGGAAACTACAACTTTGGTTTCATTCGAAACAAATTCCTGTGAAGCACAGGGGCTGTGCAATCTGTCTTGTGAGCCAGTTGTGTCCTCTCAATTACACCAGGGTAGGTCTGAGGCAGAGGTTTGGGGTTGCTTCAGATTTGGGTATTCTTAACTGGCAGCAGGGTTTTGTCTCTTTACCTTTGTTTCTGTAGCTAACAAATTATATTTTTCCTAGCAAGATGCCTACTGCATTTTTGGTGGATTTGCTGGAGGCACATTGCTTTGATTATTTTTTATTAATTATATAGCTTATTAATTCATCCTGTGCAAAAGGACTTTTACAGTTGTGATAAAATTGAAAAACATATGAGCATACTAGAAATAAAATCAGTGGGATTAGAACAAATTAGAAATTTAGGAAATAATAGAAAAATGAAACAACAAACTGTCTATAGGGATTACTTGGGGATGATAAAACACAGTTTAAGATTCTTTATATATTAAAGATACATGCTCTGAAGAAAGATGCCTTAGAATCTCTGGGAAGGATTTTGGGGGAAACCTCTGATATTTTAAAATGGATCCAGACCTTCCTTTTTACTAGCATTGCATTTCATAAAGATTTTTTCTGAGCTATACTGATAAATAATTCATTGCAAGCAGTGACTGGCTGTGGTTTAGATAAAGCAATTTTGCCTTTCCCATTGTTAACCCAACACGCTCACAATGGCAAATGAGGTGACAGAAATCACAGCTCTTGAAAACAGATCAAGAAGTGGCAGCATGACATGACCTCATCTCACTACTCCACCTCATAAAGCAGAATCAATGAGAACTTAAACATTCCTAGATAGAAACCTGTCCAGTTGGCTCTTAAAAACCTCCACTGGTTTTTAAAAACCTCCACTAAGCTCTCCAGACAAACTCTCCTACTGCTTACCTCTCCTTACAGCAGGTTTCCTTAATGTTTACCCTCATCCTCTCCTGTTGCACTTGAATAACATTAAATTGTTTTAAAAACCATGAGATTTAAAAAGCAATATCCCTTGGGACCTTGGTATTATTTGCCTTCTAGTTTTTGAGCCTTTCCAGATTAACCTTTCCAAAGGTCTCTTAGCAGCCATGAGAACTTGAAGCTTACTTTCTGAAAAGAAAGCTGAAAGTTGAATTTCTGGAAAAATAATAGAACTCTGTAAACTGGGATCTCAAGAAAAGAAAAAAAAAACCCAACCAAACCAACACCCAAAACTGGTGGTCTTGTAATAAAAATGCAAGAGAAAGAAGGCATCTGTGAGAAACACATGATGGTTGCCGTGTCAGATACTGTTAGTCTGCATCAGACATATTTATATATATATGTTTATGTATTTATATAAATGAATGCAAATTTAAGGCCTGGTTAAGGGCAAAGATAAGGAGAAGTATTGTTAAAGTCACTTAACTGTAAGCTGTAAGTAAGAGAATGGATCTCCTCCTTGAGAATAAAAAGTGGTTTTTCTTCTAAAAGAAGAATCACTTTTAAGGTATTTTCTTTGAACAGTTTCCACTCAAAAAAATGCAGGGCAAAAATAAGCATGCTGTGCATACTTAGGTATTATGAACCACATCAGCTGGAACAAGGCAATTTGGGGCTAGATTAATTTTTGAAAGCATTTCTGATGCTAACTAATATGTGTCCCTGAAACCTATTTATGAGGCAGCATTAGTGAAAAGAGATAATCAAACTCTGCTGTATCTCCGGGAAGTTACACACATCTCTTAAGTTTGTTTGCAAGGCAATTAATTATGACTTAATTGTTTCAGATAAGGAGGAAAACATTTGCAAAACTCAAGCTTCAGTAGCACTTGAAATCTGCAATTGTTAACCTGATTAAAGGGCTGTGTCTCCCAGTCAGGAATTCATTTTATTGCCAGGGAGGCAAATTATCAATGTGGTGCATTTATCTGATTTTAGAAATCCCTCAGCTCATCAGTGTTGGGCACAGTATTTTCTTTATCTGACACAGGACTAAAGATGAAAGGTTGTAAAATCCTTAGCTGCACTTAGATCTTCTTATGCTAAAATTACTTTCTTGTGTATCTGATCCTGGCTGCTAGACTGAAAACACTTCTTTCAGCTGCTGGGACAGTGCTGCTACCATCCAGGCCTGAGTTACTTGGGAACTAAGATGTATATAGAAATAAAGCACAAGTCAGGGAAGAGGCAGAGGTGATGCAGGAGGCACTGAGCTGAAATCTGGGTGCTGTTTCCAAGGGCAGTACAAATGGTTGCCTCTCTCCTGTGGCTTCCAATCTGCAGCACAGCAGAACTCCCCAGGAATGGCACAGCTCCAAGCAGCAGGCATCACAGAGGTGGCACAGAATGCGTTGGGTTGGAAGGAACCTTCAAAGATCATGAGGTGTTTTTTTCCCACATAATAAGGAAAGCAAAAAATCAGGCATTACAGGACAGGCAACTGTTTCCCTGCTGCTACTGAAACTACAGGAGTCTTGCTGTACTGAATTTGTTCACAGCCCAAGATGCACTGGGCTCTGCTGCTCTTTTTGCTGGAGATGTCCACTTTAACTCAGCCATTAATAGATTGCAGGGTTGCAGATAAAGTTCCTCTAGGTGGGAATACCTCCCAAGCATTACGTTCCCAGTTTGTGTTAAAATAAAATAAGCCCTGCTATTATGGCAAGAAACTCACTGTTCTGGGCCACTAGTGTCTTGTTAGCAGAGAAAATTCAGAGAGTTGTAGCAATACATCTTTCTGGACTTTATTGGTTCACCTTGTCTCCAAAAAAGCACTGCTAAAATGTGCAGGACTGGCACTATATCACCTGTAACAATATGACAGAACCAACTTCTGTGACATTAAATAAGCAGGGAAACTTTGGGCTGGAAAGACCCCACCAGAGGGGTGAAACCCCTTCTCTGCTGGAGCTATTAGCAGCAGTGGGGCTAAAGCTGGTGGAGGCACAACCTCCTCCTGCACAGCCACACTCCATTTGTTATGAAAAATAGCCCAATTAGGCTTCATTTCAGCATGCAGGAAAATGTAACCATACATAATAAAGCCAACGTGGATAAATGGTCCCAGTGCAATTAGTTGCTAGACTGAGGCAATCTAGCCCAAAAGAAAACTAATACTCCTAGCACTCACTGAGGAGACATCTAAGCTGTTGGTGTAGCATGACTGTGCAGCAGTTCAAACCCCATTACTGGGAGGAACAAAAAAACCTGGATTTCTTGGTAAATGTGTGACACAAGCAGAAAATCTCCTGGGTAGCATAGGTAGGTAAGAGAAGCCTCTGGCCTGTTTGCTTGCCTTAGCCTTCAGAGTTCCAAATCCCAGGTGGGCACGAAGGCTTCTGAAAGGGCCATGCTTTTAACTCTGAAGCTCCCAGTCCTTTCCCCAGGTACCTCTGGCCTTGAAGCAGCAGAAATCTAAGCTGGTAATCTGGAGTTGTGAAGCACTTCACCTCCTAAAGAAGACTTGGAGCTGCACCCCTGTAAGCAGAGGTCACCCTCTCAGTTCTGCATCTCAGCAGCCACTCAGCTCCCTACAATCAGCCAGAAGCTGAATTCTGAGCTTGTCTTCAAGGATTAGCATTTCCTAAACTGAAGAGCAAAATGAAGGATACCAGAGTTTTTATGATATGGGAGTCTTTATGCTGGTTTAATTCTGGCTTTGGAGTGTCACAGTGTGTCTTCTCTTACCATTCTGAAGGTGCTTTCCTGCCTAAAGATTCTGTTCTGAAAAGGAAAATAATATGAAGTTTGAATCTGAAGATGCTTTATAGTCATATACCTTATGATTTCAGGTTACCTCTGCTTAGTGGGCAAGAAAAGAAAACCTAAAGAACCAATGGGTGCTGAACTGCACAGCAGAACTGAGTCAGAACCCAATTCTGCCCCAAACCATGCTCAGCAGAGCTATGTTGCAGGCAGCATTGCAGACTTGCAGAGATTAGAGTCTTGTTAAAGGAGCACAGACATTATTATCTATTAAAAAGCAAGCAAACAAACATACAAACAGCAGATCTGACATCTGGATTATAAAAGAAATGTGACCAAGGGGTAGATTCTGGAAAGCAGAGGTCCCTCCTGCCTAACTCTGCTCTTGCTGCTGAGTGACAGGAGATGACCTCATGCACTGATGGCTGTGGACCTTTTGCCATATATCTGAGGGAGCCAGAAATAGAATGAGACAGAAAACCCATCTGCTGCATGCTGCCTGGGCAGAGAGAGGAGGTCTGGTGCTTCTCTTTAAGATTAGTGCTTCTGAAGGGACACATTTCATGGTTTAGAGCTGCTATGTCCCCCCAGAGAACCACTGGCATTTCTGTGCAAGCATTCATAGCCATGCTTTTTATGTTCTGTCCCAGCACAGCAGTTACAGTAACAAATCAAATGCTACCGAGAAGGGGTTATCAGGATGTTACAAAATGTGTAAACTTTGCCCTGTCTGCCATAGCACAAGTGGCAAACATATAGACAAGCACAGAACTGGCATGTCATAGAACCAGGGGGCTGAGAGCTGGGCCTGATTTTGCCCCTGAATATTTAGTAAGAAGTTCTGGTTTGCTTTTGCTGTAAAGTAAAGCAAACTAGAGGCTAATGCCTGTACTTTTGAAATGTGCTGTATGTAACAGAAGAGCTGCATTGCTGGTGACCTCTCTGTTGTATTTCCACTCAAGGCAGGAGAAAGTGCAGCCTCTTTTTCTTGAGAATCATAGAATTGCTCAGGCTGGAAAAAACCTTCAGGATCATCCAGTCCATCCTCATCCTCACCCTATCACCCTGTTCCTGATGCCCACTACTAACCCATGTCCCCAAGCACCACATCCAGGGGATTTTCAAACACATGGAGGGATGGAGACTCAACCACCTCCCTGGGGAGCCTCTTCCAGTGCTTCACAACCCTTCCTGTAAAGAAGTTTCTCCTGGTACCCAACCTAAAGCTCCCCTGATCCAACATGAAGCCATTTCCCCTTCTCCTGTCCTCTGTCACCAGTGAGAAGGGACCAACCCCACTCTCACTACACCCTCCTTTCAGCTGTTGGTAAGGAGTGAGGAGGTCTCCCCTCAGCCTCCAGGGGAATCTTTCTTTCCCCTTTTATTTAAAACTAAGCAAGAGAATTTCTTTTGTTAACAGCATTGGAAATGCTTCTTTGTCAGCCCACCAGAATGTAGTTCCCATGGATGCAGCAGAAGAGAGCATCTTTTAAATTGCTGAGTGTCTTAGCTCACAGAATAGCCCTGTATGACCATTCTGTGCTCCTTGTTACTCAGGTTGAGAGAGGTTATAATCCAGGTTATAATCAGGATAATCCATATCCAGAGATATAAGTGAGGTGGATGTGCTTATGTGGACTGTTGTAACATCACTGTCACAAAATGGCCTCTCTGCTCCTCTTCCTATTGGAACTTTCAGCATCCTAAAGGGATCAGAGCTTGGTTTCTTTTCCTTCAGGAGTGGAAAATCTCTTCAGGCAAAGGAAAATCAGCAACAGTTATTTTTGCTATGTTGCTGCCTTGGTCCTTATCACATTACTTGTATCACACATTCCACTGCATTTATGTGGAGCTGCTCCATGAGAAAAACCAAACCCATCACAAAATGTGTTTAATTCTCTCAGATGAGCTGAGAGTTCCATAGCCCAGCTGTCTTTCTGATGCCCTCACTTATGCAATGATCTTCTGAGTTACAGAGCTCACAATTTAATTCTAGAAATCCATGGAAAATGTTTTGGTTTCTTGCTGTTCCACATACTGGAGATTTTTGGCAATGAGAAATACTGAGATACCCAGAATTACCCTGAATCCAAGCAGAATTTTAGAAGTATATAATTAAAGGAGACACATTGATCTACAGAGGGTTATCTGGAAGCAGATCTTTTCTCACTACTTGTTTCAGATGAAATACCAAGTCCTTATCTTTGCAAAATGAGCTTCTCTGTTTCACAGAACATGAATTTTTATTGGAATTGAACTTTGTTCCACATGTATTTTTTTAAAAAAACCACACCTTCTTTTCTTTTTGATTGTACAACAGAAAGTCTACAATTTTCCCATTAACTGACAGCTCAAATATTTAAGGAGAAAAACAAGCATAAATTGAGAGCTCACCAGACTGAATATCTTCTAAAAAAATTAGATTTCTTGTGATTTTTAGTACTCTGTTCTTATTTCTGGGAGACTTTCAAAGCCCAGCCTGTAGTGGCACTGTGTGTGTGTCTCTCAGGGGCACAGTTGGACTCAGTTAGCTTTATTCTCCAACCTTTTGATGTGAACTGGGATGATTGTAGTTGTTTGTGCTGTATTCATCTAAGAGGCTAAAGATCAAAACTGCCAGGGTGTGAGATCAAGCTGGCTTGGGAGAAATGAATGCTACAGGACCAGCTGCCAAAATTGCCAGAGAGGCCTCAGGAGGAGAGGCCCTGAACATGCCCCATCTGGTATTTTTTCTCGTGAGACAGAAGCTGTCATAGTTGGTCAGGTTGATTCAGATCTACCCACTTGACTCTGCTTTTTCTCATGGTATTTTTGTTTACAGACTGACCATGCTCACAGCATGGGCTGCAGCCTCCTAAAGGCACTGCCGTGGAGTTTAACACAACTTTGCTTATTGGTGATGTAAAAATCCCTCTGACATCCTCCCTGAAGTCCTAGTAGGGACAAAGGGACTCGGGACAAAGGGGTTTATTATGTTTTGTGTCAGGTCCATGAGTTGGTGCCAATCAAACTTTATTTGGGGGGAGTGGGTGGAAGACAACAGGAAGGGAATGACCCTCATGGGTGACTTGGAAAATGGCATTTGGATGAGGTATCTGTCCTCTTTACAAAATCAACAACCACTGGAAGCCCCTTTTTTCCCTGGTGTTTTAATCATGTTAGCTTTCTAACCTTTAAAAATGTTACAAAAGGTCTGAATTTGTGCTTTACATTACCTAAATTTCTCAGTCCCTTTTTTCCTTCCTCACTTCACCTTCAGACAGGATGAAGCTGTTGGATGGAATACCTGAAAACAATAAAGACATAGACAAGATTTTTTCTTACCAGGCCATTCAATGAGTTGTTTTATGGTTGAAATGTTTAAATCCAGACGTAAACATCTGGGGAAATATTGATTGGGCTGGAGTGTAAAACCTGATTTTACTTGAATGCACTCTTATTTTTCAAAAAGCACTTTTAAAGATGAGACAGTCCCTGGGGGCTGGGTGGTGGGACCTTGGCTGGAAGGTGGCTGACCTCTGCCTTTCTGGGAGGGCCCATGGGAGAGCAGTGATGGGATGTGCAAACCACAGCTCACCTGCAATGTCACCTGGGTCTGCCACACCAAACATCAGGGAGTGCTCAGAGTGCTGGGTGAATACAAAATATCAAAATTTAATAAACCCAAACAAGAGCATTGTGATATCACTGATGAAATAAATGCCCATGTCTAGCAGAATGCAGGTGTTTCAATCACAAACATTAATAAATAGTAGATAAATTCTCACTGGACTATTAATAATGGAGCCCACAGAGACTCACTGGGGTGGAATCCTGAGCCTTGCTGAAAGAAGCTGGAATTCCCATTGTTGTGATAAGAATTCTTATCACTCATCAGGATTGCAGATGCTTCAAACACTTCTAAGTTTTACTTCTGATTATTTAGAGTCACTACCAAATGTCTGTCTCCATCAATTCTTTTCACTTTTTCTTTGGTGTTTGGTTTTCATTTGTTAGTCCTCTTCCCCCCCCTGTATGTTTTTTCTTTAATAAAATGAAAAGAAAGGCATGAAAAATTAATGGGAAAAGGCACTTCTAACAGAACTGAACTTAAGGGAACAAAATGATATTTTGTGAGGAAGATGAATCATTAAAGATTTTTCACATACAAAATTAAGAGCAAGAATTAAAGTATTTTCCTTTAAATTATTAATCCATACATATAAATATATATATAGATATATAAAATTAAATTCTGTTCCTTTCTGTTTTTCAGAAGGCAGATCAAGTTGTTAACTTCCCAATCAGACAACAGAGCAGCTGTGAAATGGGGCAGAATGGCCAAGAGGCAGGTGAGCAGGGGGAGTGTACAGAGGACGTGGAGATGTCTTTGTGATCAGAGTTACTCCATCATGAGAACACTGGTGGAACATTTTTTTCCAAGCTATCCTACTGACAGCTCTCTTGTGTGTTTCCAGCATTCCCAGAGAGTTTAAATATGATTTCAAGAGGCCTGTAACATCCTCCCTACCAGCTGTCTGTAGCCCTGGGACCTTTGCACCAGAGTTCATGTCTCTTCTCATAGGGCTGAGGTGTTTGGGTAGCCAGGGCAGTTCACAAGAGAGATTTAAAAAAGCCCATTTAAAAAAGACAAAACTTTACCAAGTAGTAAAATCTAATGTAGTAGTTTTAATCCCTTTGGTAAGACAGCAGTGCCTGCAGTTTGAGAAAGGAGATTACAATTGGATTTTTTTATACTTTCTGGCACTGGCCCTCCTGCAGGTACAAGATTTCACATTGTTGATGCTGCCCATTTTCACACTGTTAATGCTGTCCTGATCTACTCCACGACAATACAAAAAGTCCAGTTCTCTATATTCTCTCCCACACAGGCATAATTTAATTTGTTTCCCTGGCAGAGCTAAGCACACAACTTCCTCTTTTTCACACCTGAATCTTAAAGGATGCATTTTCTGGGTCTGTGTTTCTTGACCATCCCCAAAATCCTTTTCTGTCTCTGGGAGTGACCCAGTGACAGTTACCAATCAAAAAAATGAGGGCCTAAACTCTGAGTTTCATTTCTACAGCTGTGTGTTTATCTCTCTGTGTAACAGTGTACAGTAATGAATTAAGAAATGCACGTTCCAGGCTGAGCAGCAAGCAGCAGGTGAACTTTGCAGACAGCCTGTTCTAGAAGGGAAAACCATTTGTCTGCATTTACACCAAGCTGAAGTCTTGCTTTAGAGTGATTTAGTGTTCTATTAATAAGACAGTAATTTGTACAAGAACTCCACAGCCTCATTTGACCTTTGGATTATTTAGTGATTTAGCTCTAATACAGTAACCATCTGAAGTCAGCTTCCCGGCTTCCTCCATACCACATCTTCTGAGTAAACCTCCAGTTCAGTGTGGTATCCAAAAGGTTAATTTTGAAATTAGAATTAGAAATTAGAATTAGAATTAGAAAAAGACTAATTCAGAAGGGTTTAGTCAGAAGAGAACAGGTAGGGCACCCCTCCACTTTCCTGTTGCCTTATCTGCAAATGCCCAGCCTGGGAGGTGCAGCTTTCACTAAACAGCCCTGAGCCAGCAACCTGTCCTGGTGACACCCTTGGGCTGGAAGGTCAAAGGAGAGGTCTGGGGTGCAACTCTGCAGCATGTGGGGTGCCAGCTGTCATCTCAGAGCTGGGACCATCCTGTCATCCCCAACCTCTGGAGCTTTTAGGCAATAGATGGCAGTGTTGGACTAAAATCTTTGGCTAGGAAGGGAAGGTGAGTTCAGGGTCCTGCCCACGGCACTCAGGATCCCTGCAGGAAGCAGAGTGAAGCACCCACACCCCCCTGCAATCCCCACTCTGCCAGGGCTGGGGAGATGCTTCCCACCCCTTCAGGGCTTCACTGCCCTCCTCAGAACCTGCATCAAGGGAGAAACAGCCTCATTCATCCCTTCTCCTCCCTCCTTTTGGTCTTTAGTTTGAAGATTAATAGCTCCACGTGAGTAATAACAGAAGTTCCTTGTGTGTGCTGCTGTTATTGAGCAGCAGACAGATTAAATACTGCACGATGCTCAGTTTCCTAATGAGAGCATTTACTCGAATTTGTTTCTCCATTGTGTGCTTATTTTTTTTATGCCAGTAGAGAGACTCCATTAATCAATAAGTTTCACAAGGGGCTATGTATCTGAGCAGGAAATTGTCAGTTACAATTCTGTGCTATTGGCTTTGTCCTCCAGCACTGTTTACTTCATTGTTCCCTATTAATCAAAGCAGCAGAGGTGAGCACAGGGAGGAAAAACTTGTGCTGGATGGCTCTGCTCATCCAGTTATCCTGTGGTGTGTTAGGCTGCCCAGCCCTCAGGGCCCTCCTGCACTTCCCAAGTGGATCCACATCATCATCCCCAGGGCAACAAGAAGGAAGTGCTGATTTTTAATTTCTACTGAGCTGAAGTCTCAATTTATTTATTTTTTTTACAACAATGAAAGCCTTGTTTTTGCAGTTTTGAATGGTGCTGTGCAAAGATGTTAAAAACTGTAAGGTGATGGCTCCCTCAAAGTCAGGTCAGCTTTGTCTGATTTGACAATGGAAGCAACAAGGCCTGGACATTAAATTCCTTGTCCAAGGTCATACAGCAGCTCTGTAGCAGAACAGAGACAAGGACACAGACTTCTCACCTCTCCATTTTGTTTCTTCTCATCTTATTAGCCCAAGTCAGTCACTAGAAAACCTGTTATCAAGTAGAATGAAATAATAAAATTGCAGGGAGAATGCTGGTTCAGGCCCCTTTGATAGATCCAGTCAGTGAGCAGTGCCTACCAGCTGCATTTCCCAGATGGAAAGACTCCATTTCCCTGATCAGAATTTCTTCATTCAAAAGAAATTCTATCTGTAGACCTCAATGGTTTCTTTGCTTTATTACTGGCTTTCCAAATGCTTTATTCTGATGCAGGCCCAGGGAGTCCCCATCCCTGGAGATATTTAGATGGCAAGTGGGGGACATATCCGTGGGGACCTGGTGGTGAGCTTACAGTGCTGCTCAGAGGTTGGGAGGGATGAGCTTGACATTCTGTGAGCAAGACATTCTGTGATTCTGTGAAGCAGCATGGGAGCAGCTTCAGACAGCAGATTCCCAGCAGAACCCCATGCAGTGCTACAGGCTGGGCACAGAGTGGCAGAAAGGGACCTGGGAGTCTGGATTGCCAGGAAGCTGAAGAGGAGCCAGCAGTGTGCCCAGGTGGCCAAGAAGGCCAATGGCATCCTGGGCTGGCTCAGGAACAGCGTGGCCAGCAGGTCCAGGGAAGGGATTCTGCCCCTGTGCTCAGCCCTGGGGAGGCCACAGCTTGAGTCCTGTGTCCAGTTCTGGGCCCCTCAGCTCAGGAAGGAGATTGAGGTGCTGGAGCAGGTCCAGAGAAGAGCAAGGAGGCTGTGAAGGGATCCAGCACAAGTCCTGTGAGGAAGGGCTGAGGGAGCTGGGGGTGTTGAGGCTGGAGAAGAGGAGGCTCAGGGGAGACCTCATCACTCTCTCCAACTCCCTGAAAGGAGGTTGGAGCCAGGGGGGGGTTGGGCTCTTTTCCCAGGCAACTCTCAGCAAGACAAGAGGGCACAAGAGGTCTCAAGTTGTGCCAGGGGAGGTTTAGGTTGGACATTAGAAAGAATTTCTTTCTGGAGAGGGTGCTCAGCCATTGGAATGGGCTGCCCAGGGAAGGGGTGGATTCTCCATCCCTGGAGATATTTCAAAAGAGCCTGGATGTGGCACTCAGTGCCATGGGCTGGGAACCACGGGGGGAGTGGAGCAAGGGTTGGACTTGATGATCTCTGAGGTCCCTTCCAACCCAGCCAGTTCTAGGATTCTATGATTCCAGTTCTGGGACCCTTTTCAGCAGTGAGCAGTGACAGAAGGATCTGAGAAAGACCCAGAACACTTGTTATGCACTGTACATTCACAGTGCAAAGTTCTTTTCTGATCCTGCTCTAGCTAAAGACAAGCTTATGTCCCAAGGAACACAGCTTGAAATGTATAAGAACTAGTAGTACCAAGGATTTTCATCCATTTTTATCCCACTAAATTCTTTGAAATGCACTGTTAAACATGTCCTTATTCTCCATGCCTGCAGTGGGGGCTGCTCATTAAAAATTGAACCAGGTGTGGGCTGAGGTCTTGGAGGGATCAGAGCTTTGGAAAGCCATTCTGCCATAAGTGAGTTAGAGGCTCAGAATAATCAAATGGTTATAAAGTTAGAGTGGCACAGCAGCCAAGGAGAAAAATGGGATTTTGCACAGTATGTGTTCTTCCAGGGTCTGTCAGCCTGAGAGTGAGTAGAACAATATATTAAATTTCTTAGCAATATTCCAGAAATTACTTTCTGTGTTATCTGGTAGCTGGCACTATATCAGCTCCCCCACCTCTGCCATAAGTAGCCACCTGTTAAATCCATGAATTCCTTCTTGTGAAGAGTTCTGATCCATGGAAAGTGCTTCATGTTGGCAGCAAAGGCTACAGCATAATAATCTAGGAGATTTTTCTGAAGGTCACATTGATTTAGTCATTTACAGACAAATGGGAGAAAGCAGAGATTTTTTTGTCAGCAGTAGTCCTGCACTGGGATGAAATTCAGCCAGACATGAAGGATCAGAAGAAAACTTAAGTGACCCAAGGTTGCTTGGAGATGCTGGAGGGAATCTAGATGAGGCACAGGGACTCTGGCATTTTTATGAAACTCAGCAAGGCTTTATGGAAGCAGAGAGCAGCTAACCCAGAGGTACTGAATGTTTTCTTTCTTCATCTCCATTAACTGATGGCAGTGATATTAGAGGGTTATTATGAGTGGTTGGGCAGGAGCTGCTGCAGAAGAGAGTAACCTGAATTCACTGTGGAGCAGGACAGAAACCTTTACATTCAGCTTGCATGCAATCACTTGTTGTCTCCACCAACAAAATAAAACGCCTCTTCCCGTGGTGTGTCCAAGAGCTCTAGACTGACATTCCACATTTCTGTCTCTATTTTAACAAGTCTAAAGGAAAACTGAATGGTACCAGTGGCTTTTAGGTGATAAATGGCAGTAACTACCTAGACATCCAGAAATTTAAACTCAGCTGTTATAATAACACAAAATCTTTTCAGTCTAACAGTGGATTGGGGTCTCAGATCTCTCACTTGGCTACACATCACTAAGAAAAGACTTTGGATACTCTACAGGTTCCCTGCTACTTCCCAAATCATGCAGTTTCTATAGGTCTAGGGATGTGTACTATAAAACAGGGCAGAGACATCAGTTCTATAGCTAAATCCATGAGGCTGCCTTTTTTCCTTGAGTAACAACAAGAAATGCTCAGCAAACACTGCATATGACCAGGGGTAGTGTCTTTTCCTACTAAACTAAGAAAATGAGGGTTCTGTCTCTTTTAGAAACAATGCTGCAGACCCAGCATGCTGTGCAAGAACACAGATGCAAGGTGAAACTATCACAAATTGGATTAAAGCAGAAAGCAACTTTAAAAATACTTTTTCCCTCTTTTGAAAAATGTAACTTTGAAAATGTTAGTGGCTGATGGGCTCCTGTTTGATGACTAAGTGTGATTATCTCTGGTTTTACAAGTGGAGAAACAAAAAATCTTGAATTTCACTCAAAGCAGGGGATAATGCTGCTACTTATACACATAAGCATCACTGCTGCTTGACTGAAAAAGACTCAGTGGCACAGAGATCCCTAGGTGAGAAAAGAAACCTGTGGAATTAATATTTAATGGTGAAATTAGCCTAACCATAATTTCTGATTTCTAGGTAAATCAGCTTGTAGCAACAGCTTGCATCTCCACTGCCCCCTGGTTGTAGGGCTCACCTTTGAAAATGTTTTTGCCAACTAAAATACCAAGAGAGGAAAAACTGGGCCTGAAGCATCCCAGAAGCATCTGTTTCCACAATGAGTTTAGAGGATTCTGTGTCATAAGCTGAGCCAGTGGGCTTTTGATGATTCAGTAATCCTTCTTAGCCTTGTATCCTGCAGGGAAAGGGGCTTGGAACAGCTTCTAACAGCTCACAGAAGCCAAAAGACTCACTCAAAGGCAAAGCTGTTCACTCAAATGTTGCTCTTTTCTCAAGTTCTACCTTGGTTCTTAGGACCAACATTAGAAGAACAGAAATGGTGCATTAAGGTGCTTAAATCACATTCTCCCTTGTTGCTCCTCTTTATAGAAATTCTCAAAGGAAGCAAACACAAAATAAAACAGAGGGTGAGTGGAATGGCCCAAGAGAATTAAACCAGCACAATGCAAACATGAGTGGAAGGGAACAAGAAGTAAAAATCTGAGCTAGAATGACAATATTTGACAGCTCAGATCCAAAATCTAGCTCTAGATTTCTGCAGATGCAGTGAGCAGTCCCCACTTGGCCTTGAGAAGCCATGGATTCCAGTTCTGTGCACTTCTTTTTCTCTGTTCCACCCCGACTTTCTGTCCTAATTAGAGGTGTTGTCTTCCCTTTTGGCTTAGTAATGACAGAAAAAGTTCTGGCTCAGGATCTCCTGCTGTTTATTGGTGTTGAAATCAAGATCCCAGCATGGTCCAGAGAAGAACAAATCATGAATTCCTGCTTGAATCTGGAGGCAGTTTGAGTTTCAGAGGTGAGACACAGATTTAGCTTCTCCCTGTTTTCACCCAACACCCCCAGGATCCTAGAGGGATTCTTCTTCAGAAAATTTCTTACTGGCTATTCATGCTTTAGTGCAACACAAGCACACAGTGAAGAAACTCAGGGCTTGCTTGCAGCCTTCTGACTTTTTTGAAAGACCATATTTTGAAAGATCCTTGCTCTCCAAAACACCATTAAAATGACACTTGGTTGAAGGCACAGGGGTAAGGCTCTCACATTACAAACTGTGCTGTTGACTGCTGTCTGCCTCAGATTTGCACTGAATTATTGCCTGAGCTATATTTGGTTTACAGCAGTTTTTGGACAGAAAATTAGTTTTGGCTATTGTGCTTTGCAACTGAAAAGTTAGCAAAAAAAAAAACAACCTTACAGAATATACAAGTAGAAATAGTTTCAGATCAACTGTCCTTAAATAAGAGGGAGTAACTCCTTATAAAGGGTTCTCCCTTTTAATTCAACTCTATAAAGGGTTTTCCATCCATTTTAAACACAATATTTTACTTACTTGTTTGTTTTTTGAAACATTTATCCTAACGTGGCTAATTAGGAATGACACTTAGTGGCCACAAGCCAGACTTTTATTCATTCTGCATTGAGGAATATTTAAAACTTTCAGGAACTGCTGAGAGTAGCAAAACTAACATCCTGGCTGTTAGCCTACTGCAACAAACTTGACAGTGGTGAATACAGAGGTGGAATTTAATTTACCCTCACACAAGTGTCTCAGCATGCTGGAAATGCCAGAGGAAGCACCAATAAAGAGGGAAGTAAAAACCAAACCTTTTGGAAAATACTGAGTGTGTTTCTCAGTACTGAAAGGAGGTATGAACAACTATTTTTTTTTTTTTCTTTTTTTTTTTCTTTTTTTTTTTTTTTTTGAATCATTTTGTTTTGTCCCCTTTTTGTCTCAGAGATGTTAAAAAGCAGCTTTGGGTGAAATAATATTGTGTTTGTCCTTGGAGCATCAAGCTTGGCTGTGCTCTTCCAGGGCTATTCCAAAGACAGGGGAATACTGCACTGGCCAGCCAATAATGCCACTTGGGACAAGAAAGAAATTGAAAAACTCAGAAAAAAGTTCACTTCATGACACATCCAAAGAAAAATGTAGAAAATGGACGTAGTTTGGGAGGGAAAAAACACCCTCAAAATAAATCAGAAAGATGTCTTTGAATGTCTTCCTGACAGTTCCCTTATCTAAACCAAAATAGCTTGTCTAACTTTTAAGCAATTTTAAAAATTCTTTCTACAACAAAAGAATTGATGCAAAGATTTATTTTCAAGTGCAGATCAAAGAATTTCAGCAACCCTAAGAATAATTGTGGATTTCTACATTTTAGACATATTTTCCCCATTTATTTGATCTGAAAACATTCACAGATGTCAACCTGAATTTTGTGTTTCTTGGTGACTGGGACACCAGTAATTAAAGTGGACATGTTAAACAAGGAGCCTGCACTTGCAGGTGTAAGACCAAAGTTCCATCAAAATTTGTAGAAAATTTTGGTAAAAATACTGTTCCTTTAATAGCAAAAATGCCAGTTCTGTAGATGCTAGGTTCCCTTAGCAAGAAATAATTGAAACAAAGCTTAAAGACATGGCATATATTAACAACAATTTAGTTAAATTGGAAATATATTCTGAGGAAGGAATGTCCAATTTAAATTGCTAAAAAACATAAATTTCTTCACAACCTTTGCATTTTCAGTGCTCCTCTTCT
The DNA here is from genome assembly GCF_036169615.1 of Heliangelus exortis. Classification (NCBI taxonomy): domain Eukaryota; kingdom Metazoa; phylum Chordata; class Aves; order Apodiformes; family Trochilidae; genus Heliangelus; species Heliangelus exortis. The sequence continues at coordinate 41,766,054 of NC_092426.1, forward strand.
CCTGGACTTATGTGCCTGACTGATTCATTGCCATTCAACCAGACACTGAAAATTTCCATTTAAAAGCAGAAACACATCTTGAAATTTAAATACAAATGCCTCGATGCTCATGAGTAAATAAATTTTGATAGATTTGCAGCTTGGCAGCTACACAGAAAGTTTATGTTCTACAAGGAACTGGATATTAATATTTAAATTTTGAAAATGTGTTAATTAGTAATCAGATCCAGTACTTCACAGCTTCTTCAAATTTAGAAGTTTGCAACATCCCATAAGGTCACTAAGTATTAATATCTGCGTTTTACTGAACAAGCAAACAAGGGGAAAAAATAAAGTGAGTTACAAACATGACTTGTGATGAACTCAGTTCTCACACTGTTGTATTTTTGTTTTCTTCTTGATTACACTTACTACATTTTGATTGACAAGCTGAGGTTTTTGAGTGAACTAACTCAGCAGTCAATGTACCCCTTATATGTGAACAAGAGACAGTCTGACCCTTAGAGTCCTCAGGAACCTCTCTGCCCAAGGGAACACCTCATAATTGAGTGCCATGAATAAAATGAAATCAACATGCAATTTCTCTTTTTTTAAGCTGCTTTTGGAATTCCCCAGGATACCCTAAGCAGCGGCCAGGGGAGGTTTGGACTCTGTAGCTTTTGCATAAAGCAGCTCTGGTTCAAGATATAAAAACATTGATGATGGCTTTGTTCTGCAACAAGGCACATTTGGGGTGAAGGCTGAAACATAGCAGGAGGGTGAGTAATTACTGGGAAGTTTTACACAAATGGCATCACCTTTTACCATCTCTGGAGAAGCATCATTCTCCTTTCACTGTGAAATATGACAGGGAAAGTAAGTGGTGACTCAGACACCAGAGAAATCTGTCCTAAATCTATCTTGTCAGAACAGTGCAGATCAGTCTGAGATGGGGGTGCATGTGTCTCTTTTCCTCTCAACGTTCTCAGTAGCCTACAGTTTTTTCTTGCAAAACTGATGGAGAAGCTCCCATGAAGAAGTATTAACAGCCTCTTCCTTTTGTAGCAATGTTTTTTAGCTGGGAATTGTTCCGAGTAATTAATGATTACCAAAAGAAACATTTTGCAGGCCAAGGATTAATCAGGAGTCTGCCCAGACTTCCCAGTAAAGGGTAAGTAGAACTTCTGATGTTCATTTCTAGCACAGGTGTCACAGAGATCCAGTGACTGGATAAACCCCACATGAACTTTCAAAACATGTACCTTGTAAAAAGAGCTTATATTTCAAGGAAGGAGCCTGTCTCTGCCTCAAGATCTTCTACAAAAAAGCCTCATTATTTGACCAAGGTCATCTAAAAGCTCTCTGGCAGCAAACTGATTTTTCCATTTCAAGTTTTTCTTCTTAAAGCAGAAGATAGTACTCCAGCTATAGTAGAGGTAGCACAGGTACAGATTTTACTTAGAAATCAACAAATTAGGATTCCTTTTCTCCCTAATGAACACTTCCCCAGAGAGGCAGGGAGGCAAGGGGGGAAAACCAAATGATTACTTAGATTACATTCTGACAGAGACCTGGAACCCAGAAGCAAACAACAGCCATAAGTGTCATTACTTTGAAGTAATTTTCTTTTCTTTAGTATGTTTGTCAAAGGTTACAGGAATCTCCAGGTTGCAGCTCTTCTCTTATCTTTTTTTTTTAATGATAAGCTCATTTAAGTAATTAGCTAGCAGTGGAGGACTCCTTCTGCTCCTTTCTCTGATGTACTGAGTACCAGTGATGCTGTGAGCAGTGTCAGTGAGGTGTGACAGGTATTAAATGTCACCTTGGCTGAAGCCATACATCTCAGACTAGAGTTTTAGAGATATAACCACCCCATTAACTTGTGCAATAGAAAAAAGAAGGTGTATAGAGAGAATTAAGTGAGAGATTAAAGTAAGAATGTGAGTGTTGATTATCCTGGACTTCACTGTCAAATTCCTAGCTTTACTCTTCTGCTAAGATTACTTATGAGAGATACTAGGATCTTTTTTTTATACCACTGAAGTTCATTTGTGGAATTTCAGCTGTCTAGCTAGAAAATGATCTTTTTGTACACTTCAATTATTTAGTATTTACTTCTATCAAGACCACAGCACATCACTGTTACCTTAAGCTAGCCAGGCTTCTTTCAGTGAGCTGCAGCACATGCTGCTTTGTTGTCAAGCTATGTGTTTCATCTTCACTAAAGCACTAGAAGGAGTGAAGAGGTTAATTTATAACTTCTTGACAAAAACCACACTGCATGATGTAAGATCATGATCCCTAGGGGACCTTGTTGCTCAGACTCAGAGGCAGATCTTTCTTTGGCAGGAGGGAGCTCAGACGTGCTCAGACAGCTCTGCAGAATTGTCCTTTCTGAAGCTGCTTCCTGCAGACTCAGCATCTTGGAGGAAAGAAGAGGTGGAGTTCCCTGAAACCTGAGGAAAGGAAGGAGTTCAAACTTCCCACCCCCACGTATGCAGGGTATGGCAGCTATGGGCTGGGCAGTCCAGGCTTCCATACTCTCAGCTGTGACTTCTGTCACTGAAAGCACATTTAAATAATGCAGATGATTATGGTCAGAGAGATGAACAGAACCCAAAGGAGGCCTTTGAAAACTCTATGCAACTTCTTATTTATACCTTTTAATTGGGTGAAATGAGAAGATATGAGATGTGGAACATCTGGTGAGAAAGGGCTGAGGGAGCTGGGAGCTTGGAGAAGAGGAGACTGAGGGGTGAGCTCAGCAATGGGGATAAATATGGAAAGGAGAGAGCCAGGAGGATGGAGCCAAACTTTTGGTTTAGTGATTACCTTGTGGTGTTGGTGCAAGGTTGGGCTGGATGAGCTTGGAAATCTCTCCCAACCTAAAACATTCTGTGATTCTCAGGGATGCCCAGTGACAGGACAAGGGGCAATGGGTACAAACTGGAGCATGGGAGGTTCCATATAAATCTTAGGAAGAATTTTTTCAGGGTGAGGGTGAGGGAGCCCTGGCCCAGGCTGCCCAGGGAGGTGGTGGAGTCTCCTTCTCTGGAGACATTCAGACCCCACCTGGATGTGTTCTGTGGGACTGCTGGAGGTGACCCTGCTCTGCCAGGGGGGTTGGACCCCAGGAGCTTTTAAGATCCCTTCCAACCCCTCACTTTCTCTGATTCTGTGGCATTTTGCCCTCGCTTTAGTTGTCTGCTACTAAATTTCTGTGAAACACATTTCCTGAAAATCCCTGTATTCATTGGGTTGTTCACTTCTGCCTTTCTTATTTTCTACACCGTTTCAGTGGGAGACAGAATGATTTCCCAGGGATGTACTGACCCAGGAATCCCATGTAAATACAGAGCCCGAAGCTGAGCCTGCACAAACGTGTCACCTGGAGCTGCAGTAAGTGCCTGTGAGAAGCTCTCACCCTGCAGCTCTCTTAAACTTCGTGTGTGGGAAGTGTGGGCAGAAACTTACAGACCACTCTGTCCTGGTTTGTGGAGATGCCTAAGGTCAGAGGGTACTATCAAACTCTAGTGATGAATGATAGAAAGACCAATGAGAAAGAGGTGGAAACATTTCTGCACATGTGCAAACCTCACATTCTCTCCCTAGGTCCTGTTGCCTTTCCTGCTCATACCTGCCTACCACCATCCACATTAATCCAGTCCATATTTCAGATTGTCTATAATATAGCTCAGTTACTACAGGGATGCTCAGCTACAGCTACACAGCTTGAGAGATACACTGAAGTGCTGTTTTTTATTTTGGATTCACTTAAGGCAAATCAAACAGTGGAGTTTTTGTGGCTGTTTTATTAACAGCCACGGGAGGTGATAGAAAGAAAGAAAGATCACTGGTTTGAAAAGGTTTGAAAGCTTTTAATCATGTTCTGTGAGATCTACTGCAAGGATAATAGCAAAAAAGGTCTGTGGAGTTGCATTACTATTTCTGTAACTACAGCATGTCAGTAATAATCACTAAGAGTTATAGCTGATGGGAAAGAAGCCTCTGTGTATTAAATAATTTAAGCCTTGCATTGGACAATATAGTATCTCACACACACACATATACATATATGAGCCTTCTTAACACTCATACCTTTGAATTCCACAATTAAATAATCCAAAATATATGGGAGATTCTCACAACAAATGCTTCCCCTTCTTCTAATTTCCTGATTTCCTGTCTTTGTTAGCTATCCAAGGGTGAGTGCAGCTGAACATGGAGACAAGGTAAGAACAGTACATTTTCTCAGCATATTTATGTACTGCAGAAAACATTCCCATGTAAAAATAAATAACAAAATTAATAGACCCATAAAAGCTTTGTGAAAAACTACAAATCAGGAAAAAACAATCTGCTCTGGTATTACTGTTTGAAACCTGTGTGGGGTTCTCTCTAAAACCCTGAGAATTTCTAATTTCTTTTTCTGCATCACAATACCACTTAAATGCCTGGGAGCTGAAACAAGGACTTCCTTCTCAGACCTGTGCCCAAAGCCACAGGTAAAATAGTTGGCTGGAGAAAAAAAAACTGCAACGATTCCTCTTTGGCATAAAAGGATGGATTTATGTGTCATGAGCCCTGCAACACAAATGGAGCACAGGCCTTAGTGCTGTGATTAATTTTTCAGGTCAGGTACAGAATAGAATGAACTTGCAAATAAAAGCCTGGAAATACTGAATTGTGTTACTTGGAGTAATCAGAACTCTTCTGAGGGAACTGCTAGAAAGAACAGATTTCAGTGTAACATCAAGGACTCTCTGAAATCCAAGGGTGTTTTCCCATTTAAAATTCAGGATCTTTCTGTTTGTGAGTGAATATGTGTTTGGAAAGGGAAATATTTGAGCAAATGATAGAGACTTTCTAAACTCTACTTAATATAACTTTTTTCCTTTATTCCTTTGTGAGTGAGTTTAGTGGTCAAAGTTTCTTCACCATTTGCAAGCTGATTCCTTAATGGTTTGGTTTTCTCCCCTTGGTATGTGTGAACAGTAGCACTGCTGTCACCTGGCTCCAGGTACATGAAGTAAAATAAATTTCCAGCATGTTAAAAGGCCAACATTGATCTCCTCTAATTGAATCTCTGATAGTCTTACCACTGGATCAATGGGTGACATTTTAGGGACAGCCATAAAACTGTTGGAGAAAATATGTTGCTAACCCCCTGTTATGGACAACGTGTATTTCATACACTGTAGGAGTTACCTTTACATAACAAAGTTGTTTTTTTTTTTCATCTAATTACTACATCTAAACACTACATGGAAGAGTGGCACTTAATTTATCACTGCTCAGAACATCTGCAGTCTGCCTAACTGAGATTTTTGGAAGGAAAAAAAACTTTATGCTTTGAAAAAAACATAGTAGTTAAGGAAGTGTCCCATTACAGAGTTCAGAACCAAACCTTCACAGTGAGGAAGTTGTCTCACAGCCACTGGGACTCACATAATTTATAGTAACAGTGTTGGAAACATCCAGGGATGGTTGGTATTGGAGACAGGAGACCTGAGTAAAAGAACCACGGATCAAATGCAAGAGAGCAATTCTTTTATTCTCCTTCTCTGGTTATATTCAAAGGGAACTCACTGCTTTTACAGATGTTTGTCATTTTTGGCATCCATAACCAGGACACCTAAAAAATGGTGATAAAATCTTTTGTGTCAGTATATATTTACAGGTAAAGAATGTTTAATCAGGTGAAGCAAAATGACCTTGCATTAGAATGTAAGATAGTAATTCTTCCTATTGACAATGACAGAAACATAAGACTTAATCTTTCAGTGACCTGATAAGGTATAGGGAATTATATATTCACAGATTTATTTTAATAACTTAGATCTCTTCCTAATGTGGTCAAGCTTGACCACTATTTGATTCTAGTGCCTGGGAAAATGAAGAAGCAAATCAAGACTGTTTGTTATTGATTCAGTAGCTGCATAAGATTTCATTTCATTTATAACCAGTCCTTTATCAGAGCAAGAAAACAAAGACATAAACAAGAAAAAAGCCAAAAGAATGATGAAATATAAGAGTCACTCTGCAATTTGTCATGTTTGTGACTGTGGCACTCCTTCCAATTCAACCAGCAGTCTTAAAATACAAGTCCTGTTTGCCAAAGTAACAATTACTTCTGGAACAGAAATCAAAGCTGTGACAGGAAAGGCTGAAGCACTGCAGGGGAGGAGAGCTGTGGTGTGTGCCAGGGATAATTTTTCCTGGGTTCTATGGATGAATTTTCAGTTCTGGTGATTTAAATAATGATCCTGTCTGTGTTCACCCAGTTAAGTGACCCCACAAGAGATGGGAACTTATGCACTCATCTGCATTGTTTTGTCAAAAGGAATTGCAAAGTATTCTTCAAGTTACCTAGGCTAGAAAACAGAATGCAAAACATGTACATCTTTTTAGAAATCAACATTGGCACCCACTGAGGCACAGGACCAAACTAAAGGTTTGAAATACAACATCTGAGTCTTCCTCTCCTTCTGAAACTGCACTGTCTGATGAGATATGACACTGATAGCTCCTAATATTGACTGAGGAGCAACTTTCAGTCACATTAATAGATTCATCTTGACAACATGTTATTCAGTGTCAAAACCAAGCCCTTGGCTCTCTCTGGAGGGATCTTTCTGCTGGTTTGGAAAGCAGCACCAGAGAGAATTGGGGTTAAAGGGGGTGTAAATGTGTTTGTCAGGCTGACACAGATGTTCTGCACTGTTCCTTCTCCCAGTGCTTCAGCAGACTGGAACAGTCTCACATGGTGTGGGGAATCCCTCTGCACACAGCATCCACTAAATCTAGAAAAAAACCTGGGCACAGGACTACAGGTGTGGTCTCACATGTGCTGAACAGAAGGGAATAATCCCTCCCCTCAAGCTCCAGTCCTGCTAACACTTGAGTGGCTTTCCTTCTCCAAGTCATTCCTAATTCATGCTCAACTTGTTCTTCAACAGGACCCCCCTGCCCATTTCTGCACAGCTGCTTCCCAGCAGCTTGGCACAAAGCTTGACTGGTTGCTTGGAGTGATTTCATCTGAGGGACAGGGCTTTGCTTTTGCATTTTCTGGAACTTCATATGGCTCCTCTCAGCAAGTCTCCAAGCTGCTGAGGTCTCTGCATAGCAGCCACACCCCCAGGGTATCAACAGTCCACAATTCGTGAACTTGTTGGAGGCACATTCATCTCCTGAGGAAAAGGAGTAAAAAAAGATGATAAACACTAGTAGCACTAGTTAGGAATGCCAATGGTAATGAGCTGCCAGCTGGTAGGGGAAGGAGCTGACATAACAAGCATCAAACTCATCCACAATTCCTTCTAAAACTTCAGGATTGTGCCAACAAAAATCTCTTGATGCTCAACAAGGGAAAGGGCAAAATCCTGTGTTGAGAGGAACCCCTTGCATCCCTGTGGGCTGGGTGAGCAGCAGCCCTGCTGAAAAGGAGCTGGGGCTGGGGTGACTCTGGGTTAAATATCAACCAACACAGCAGTCTGACTGTGAGGGAAGGAAACCACATCCTAGTCTGGGGACCAGAGGGGATTTGGGGACTGGAAGGGACTGTTGGGACCAAAATGCTCCGGGACAGTGTGGCAGACAGACCCTGGGAAAGTATCAGCCCCTTCCACTCAACACTGGTGATGCCACACCTGGAATATTGTTGGCTGGGTTGGGCTCTCCAGCTCAGGATGGGTGTGGAGATGCTGGAGAGGTCTGAGTGGAAGGCTGAGAAGGTGACCAGAGACCTAGGGCATGTAATTTCTGAGGAAAGGTTGAGAAATTGGGATTATTTGGTCTGATGATGAGGAAGCTAAGACACAATCTGATAGCAATGTGTAACTGGCAAAAGCCACCAGTTCTGTGTTGGCATGGTCAGGCTGGGCACTGGGGGAAAAACCCACCAGGTTGCACTGGGAGAAATTACCCAGAGAGGTTGTGGAATGTCCATCCTTGAGATTCTCAAGATGCTGCTGGACACAGCCATGTCTAACCTGATGCAGTGTTGAAAACAGTCCTGCTTTCCATGGGTAGCTGGACTGTCACTTCTCAAAGGTCATCTCCAAACAGGATTTCTACCAGGCATTCATTTTCATAACACTATAATTAAGAAACTAAACTTGATTTTTTTTAGTGTACATCACTATAAAATTGGCAAAATGCAGGGTTCTAGCGGGACTTTCTTGATCAGTCTTGGAAATTTACAAGCCCAGAAATTCTCGAAATTGAAGAGGCACTATCCCCTATTTAGGAACAGAAGAAAAAGACAGTCTTCTTTGCTCATGACATGTAATCCTTGTTATCACAGCAGCCACGTAATGACTGCATTTGACAGATCTGCTGCCTCCATTAACTGAAGATGCTATCCACACCAGAATTCTCACAGGTACAATATTGATGTCTTCAGGATCACTGAGACAGGAGCACAGTTCATAGAAAGTAAAACTGTTCCTAAAACTCCGCATGCTTCCTAAATCTGATGGATTCTCTTTTTCTTCCTGCATAGATAAAACCCACCAGACTTAAATAATTGTGGGATAGTTGCATTTGGTGAAGTCACAGTGAATTTGGTTTCACAAAGGTTTGCCCTGTTTTTCATGGAAAAAGGTTCCTTTTGCAGATATTCAGTAGTTGTTTGTTCCTCCTTTGTTTCCCGAACAGGAATTTTTGTAAAGCCATTAATTCTTCCCAAGTTTTTAGGCATTTCTAAAAAGCAAAGCCTTATAGGTGAATGTCTTAGTCTGGAGCTCAACATGAACACTCCAGCCAGATGCAAAACAAGCTTGCAGTTTAGCAGAATACAGATCTTCATTCTGATTCTTCACAAATGACTCTTTAATTTCAGGGGTCAGCAGCACCAGGCCCCATGTGCTGAATGCCATTTAGTTGGACACCATCCAAGTTCCACATTTTTCATTTTGGGTTCAGTGACACAATATGACATTTCATATGAAAATCTTGTGACTTTGTCAAATGACTTCATATCTGAAGTATGTCAATCTAAAAAGCTCAGCTGTGTACAAATACATCAGGCTTTTTACTGCAGGGACTAAGCTGTCCATGATATTTACCACGCCACAATCCAACACTGGCAGTTATGGAAATGAAAGCAGAAACACAACATAAAAATTGACATTTTTTAATGACACTTTGATATTCCAGTGACAGATACAGAGGGAAAATAGAAAAAAAAAGATTATTTGTCCAATAACTACACAGAATGGCAATACTGTCTGTCGTAACAACACACCAGGCTTACATACCTGGTGTGGTCTTAAATAAAACAGGGAGAGGGAAGCATCTTAGCAAAATAAAATAAAACCAATAAGCAGTTCTCCCTGGAATCCCTTGTTGTGCACTTACCCCCAAATCCCGTGAAAATACATGAAATAAAAAAATCTAACTACAATTTAGGTAAAGAATCTCAAGAGGATGACTGGTCACCTCTGTTGCTCTGCTTGTGTCCTTTAGGTATTTGCTACAGATAGGTGACAGGTCACTAGAATATAAGGCTAATAAACCCTCTGTTCTTTACTCTGTAGTGAAATTCTGCTTTCCAGGGCATGTTTTCTTAGAAGATTGGTTGGTCTGTTTATTGAGCAAGCCTAGAAAATGTAAAAATTATTAGACAGACATTTTTTAAAATCACTTTCGTTTGATCAACAGTGGTGTACTCCTCTTGGTAGTGGCCACACCAGAAAAAATCTTGAAGGGCAATTTGACTGCAGTATAATGAGGACTGAAAAAAACCCAAAGCTTTCTACCTTCACACTGACTCACAAAGTTTACCAAGAAATTTCTTCTACATGAAGCAAAAAGGGCTGCTGAATGCACAGAAGGTAGATGAGCAGCTACAACTCCCATCGGGTCCCACCCTGCTCAAACTGAAGAGCTTGGCAAAACTCTGATTAACTTCACAGTATTTCAGCATGAGCTCACACAGAGCCCAAAACTGCTGATGCTGTGAATGCTGCACTGAGTGCTGTTTGAAATGTGCAGGAAGTGTGTAAACTGTGCACCTGATTTGGGGAATTTGTGTGAGGTAGCTCACTAAAACACAGGGGACTGTCTGCTGGAATTTTGTCACACTCTGATTTTCACAGATCCAGGAGAACTTTTACTGACTTCACCTGGAGCTGGGTTTTCCCCTCACACCTACAGCTCAGCCAGCTCTGTTGGGGTTTGACTCTCAATTCCTTTTCCAGAAGGTAGGAATCAGGCATGCCTGGTTTTGAAGGTAGCTGGTGAAGCTGTGTCTGGTCTAATAAGGCAAGCAAATGCACTCTCATCTGCAAACCAGATTCCAATTCTCACACTTTGCCTTGGAAGTCCTACCAGCACTGGTGATTTAGGGCTTTATTCAGTAGTTGGTAAACAGAGAGATAACTAAAGTTCTTTTCATCCCCTTTGTTTCCTCTTTGGGCTGACTGGGAACTGAATGCTTAAAGCTGCCAGCAATTCAGTCTGCTTTCCAGACCTCTCCCTGCTTTCAAGACAGAACTTAGAACCAGTCAACTTCTTGCATCAGTGTTAACAATATCTATGCAAGCAGAGCCTAGGAGCAAACCATCAGATTCCATTTCAGATACTTGAAATGGAACTCCTGAATTAATGGAATGTAACTTAGTTCCTGTTGGGAAAAACAGGCTATTGGCATTTTCACTGATTTCACTGTTTTCTACCCAAAACATAAGCAGGGAGTAAATAGGAAATGAATCCTTTGCTCATTCCTGAAAGGCAGAGTGACAGAAGTTGTGATCTGTACTGTGCCTCGGAAAGTGTGACTATTACTTAATTCTAAGTGTCCATTCCAAACAGCAGAACCAGAATGGCTGGGCCAGGGAACCAGAGAGGACCTGATGAAAGGGAAAACCAGACTTCTGCACAGGATCCAGCTGCTCAGAGGACTGCTCAGGTGTACAGCAGGACTGAAAAGGTACAGAGGACTCCTCCTTTCATAGATCTCAGAGCTAGATGCATGAAATGTGTCAGTACAAGCTCACCAGGTCTGTTCTGCTCCAGAGGAATAGATTCTTCTCAATGTCTTTCCTGCAGCACTAAGGGCAGCAAATAGATTAGGTCTTGGAGTATTAATTTTGCTTTAAAAGCATGGAGATAACAGAATCAGAGAAACAAAGTTAGGGGTTGGAAGGGACCTCAAAAGATCATGGAATCCAACCCTCTGCCAGAAGAGGGTCACCTACAGCAGATCTTACAGGAAGCAATAGCATCCTCTGGCACTCCAGTGCCTCTGTCCAGCTCCATTTGATTTAATTGGCCAATTTGATTTAATTTGCCAATCAAAATATTCCTGCAAAGATAGGGAGGAAGAGGAAGAAGTATCATGACATGCCTGAGCCTGATCCCACCAAGGGTTTTGAGGAGAGAGACCAGTGTGCCTTCAGGGAGCTGACACAGCACACAGAGGGAGCTTTACTGATTTCTGGTGGCTCAGGGTTGGGACTTGATCTCAGTTAAGGGTGAAGAGACCAGCAACAAAGTCCCGTGGCCTGTTTGAGTTCATTTCTATAACACAAGAAAAAACAGAAATTACATTGGGATTGTAATACATGTCCTGCTCAAGATTTGACATCCACTTCTGTGAGCCTTTTAGAGGGCAGCAGCACGGACTTAGTGCAGAAGCAGGGTAAGGAGTTCAATGCTTCATTTCAGTTCTGCCTTTTTTTTTTTTTTTTTTTTACTTTTTTACATTCATACATTTTACCTTGGAAAATGATTTTCACCTTCTCGCTGACTTTAATTTTTCTCAGGTACAATCAGAACCTGTGCAAGAGCACAGCTAATGTTAAGTGTAATGTTAGAATCACAGAAATAGAGAATTATTTGGGTTGGAGAAGACCTTTAAGAACATCAAGTTCAACTGTTAGCCCAGGACGCCAAGTCCACCATTAAACCCAGCTCCAAGCACCACATCTACCCTCTTTCTTTTTAAAGAAAAATTTAGAACTTTCAGATATTTACAATAAAGAAAATGTCTAAAAATAAACCAAGCAAAATGCCTTGAAAATGCAGTCTGACAGGAATTTACAAATTGCTTTATAATTAATTTGAAATACGAAAGCTCTTTTTAAATTATTATTATTATTATAGGAAAAAATGAAGATAAAAGACAAAACTACTGAAAAAATAAATCTGAAAAGCCTCAGCCCTTGGCTTTCTCTTCTTGAGCTCAGAATAAAATATTCTGAACACTTCTTTTGTCAGGGCCTCTTAAATGGAATAATTTACAAGAAAAACAAACAGCAATTGTATGATTGTAAAGAGAAATTAGCATTTTGCTCAAAAGGACTGGCAATTAGCAATGATGACATTGTGATTTATACTAATTGAGATTAAGTCAGACAAAACTGCAAATTAGTAATCATTTGAAGTACTGTATTACTCATTATACTGTGCTTTGTAAACATCTCTCTTGAAATTAAAAAGTAATTAGCAGCATTTTAGGAATTTAATTCACTATAATTAGGATTTTAGGGAAACTACAGCCCTGCTGTTGGAAGCTTTTAAGGTTTTTAATTGAAGGAATGTGGGTTTTTTTGTTTGTTTTCTTGTTTTGTATCAGCTTTGAGTGGTGACTTGTTTTCTGAGGCCCACAGAGGCAAATGGTATCCCTGGAAGTCAGAGGAAGGTGTTGGTTAGAGGTGGCTTGGAATGGATTCTGCATCCATCTTCACGCAGTGCTGTCAACTCAGAGAAATGGGAATATGATTAGAGGGCCAGGTCTAGGGCTGAAGCAAAGCCATTCTGCAGAGTGAATAAGCCAAGCTGTTACCTCCAAGGGCAATGAATATGTCGAGTGGGACATAGGTTGTTACCTGACCACAACATGGGTCACAAAAATGTCCTTCTTACGTCAGGACCAGGAAAAGGAGACACCACCAAGTGTCAGACATCCACCAAGTGCTTTCCCCAAGCAAGCATTCATCTCTGAGGGCAAGAAGTGTCTGCACAACAGAGGTGTCACTGGCAAAAAGAGAACACTGGCATAATAATAATACTAAAAGTACTAAATAAGTAAATAACAAATCCTTTTCAGAGAGGGTGATCAGGCATTGGAATGGGCTGCCCAGGGCGGGGCTGGATTCTCCATCCCTGGAAGTTTTTAAGAAGAGACTGAATGTGGCACTGAGTGCCACGGGCTGGGAACCATGGGGGGAGTGAATCGGGGGTTGCATTTTATGGTCTCAGAGGTCCTTTCCAACCCAAATAGTTCTGTGATTCTGTGATATGTGGTGTGTTTCAACCCCAGCAGTGTGGTCTGAGCCTGGTGGGTACCCATGGAAGGAGCAGGGCCACTGAGTTCCCCCCCATCTGGGGATGGGGAGGATGAAATCCCCCCAGAACCTCCTGGGTCAGGACCAGGGCTGTGAGGGTTCCAGTCCCCAGTGAGGCTCACGGGCAGAACAGACTCAGGTTGGGGGGAAAAATCCATTGGATTCCTCAGGAACCAAAGCAACCCAGGGCAGACATAACACAAACAGAGCTTCCCTACTTTTCCCCGCCCCTTCCTTCTTCCCGCCCCAAAGCTCTTTCTTCGGTCTCCGGGTCTCCAGCTCCTCCCCAGCTCCCAGGGACAGGGATGGGGTTTGCGGTCCCTGCCGGGGCGTTTTCTGCCGCTCCTTGCTTCCTCCTCAGGGAGAAGGATTCCTCACGGCTTTTCCCGAAACTCCGAGGGGAGAAATCCCTTCAGGAACCGCTCCGACCCGAGTCCCTGCGTCCCGGCACAGCCCCTGAGGAAGCGGAGCCAGGGCCGGTTCGGGAACGGTCCCGTCCAGGGCTGCAGGGCGCGAGCTGCTCCAAGGGGATCCTTCAGGGTCTGCTCCTCCATGGCTGCGGGGCACAGGGGGAAAACCCCTCTGTTCTGGCTCCTTCTCCCTCTCCTTCCTCCCCTTGTTCTCTCTGCTCCCCCATTTCTCCCCTCGGGTGTTTCTCCTCTCGTTTCTCTCTGTCTTCTTCCCCTCTCCTCTGCCCTGCTCTTCTCTTTCCTCGAGTATCCGCAGAGGCGGACATCTTGTGTCCCTGATGGCCTCAGTGCACAGCACCCAAAGGCAAGGGCGGCCATTTCAGAGCCCGGGGAGCGTTTGGGGAGCTCCGCACCAGCCCAGAACAAAGCGGTGTATTTAAATACATAGAATTTAATAATTCGTAGTATAACTTAATAATATAATAATTTATAATTATATAAACCTCCATACCTGGAGCCATCCCGTTAACCTTCCTACAACTTCCTCTTGTTTAAAAAAAATAAAAAGAAAAAACCAAAAAAACCAACCAACCAAAAAAGAAAAAGGATATTTGATTATTTTTCTTCTGTCTTTCATTTTTCCAACTATTCAAATAGGAACAGGTCTGAGCTTCTGCCAAAACCAATGGCAGCACTGTCTGCTTAGCATTTCCATTATCTACGTTCATAACTAAAGTTGATAGAAAAACATCTATGTCTTCTCATACAATGCAGGTTTGTGTTCTCACTGTTGAGCTAAAAGCTCAGCAACAAGCTCAGAAAGAGTCCTCGGGAAAAGCTTTGGAGAACGTTACAGGACAAATCTCACTACTACTCATGTATTCTGCCTTTTTTTGGACTCCCTGTAATCTGCCATTGACACAGCACATGGCTGCCTTGGAAAGATCCTTGAACCTCTGACACCAGCTCAGTGGTGAATGAGATCCCAATATTTTACACACGTGTATCCTGATGGGATTACCAAAATAATCTTTAGTGCCTTTCCTGGCACCAGAGCTGAAGTTTCTGGCACCAGCTGCTTCAGTCCTTTGCTGGAGGAGAACTCCATGTCCAAAACTTAAAAGACACCCTCAGGCATCTCAGTCTGATTGCTTCAAGGATGTCTGTAGCCAGGACATACTCAGTCACTTAAGGTGTAAATTACTCACATTTTGGAAAGCCTGGATTTACAGGAGGCTGATACAAGTGTACTCCAAACTATGATGCAGGTTCCCAGGAGACTCCTCAATAACCCAAATCCTCTCAGTCTCTGCTGGCTTGGTGTTTCTCCCTTCTGTCTGAAGAGCCTTGGGAATGGGATGGTCTCTGTTAGCCATAACATCCTGGCAGATAGGAGGGAAATTATGTTTGATGAAAAAAAAATTGGAAATTTCAACTGATTAATTCTAATGCAGAAAAGCAACCTCTCTTCTGCATGCAAAAGAAAGTGGAATAACAGGGAGTCTGCCTTCCAAGAGCCAGTCAGTGCCTTAAGGAATGCTCCTTGAGGAATTCAAAGCAGGTACTTGAAACCCAAGTACTGAAGATCCAGCCTTTTGGTTTAAGGAGCCAAATGTTTTATTTTCCTGCAGCAGCTGTTTCAGTGGTGCTAAATCGTTTAGCAGCTACTGGGGCAAGAAACTAACTCCCTGTTTTGTATCATACACATGGGAGGGAAAAAGAGTTCAGAAAGTGGAGCTGGGACTGGGATAGATTTTGCTGCTGTGACTGAATGCCTGAGCAACAATGCTGTTGTTTAACAGGATTGGAGTTCTTTCTGTCCCACTAGGATTTATGTAAGAAACTGTGGATCGATAAGTTCTGTTTCTTCCAAAATAAGTCTATCATCCGAGTCAAAACTGCAGTCAGGTCTACTGACAATACACAGGGATCTCAGTGTACATTAAATAATATGGAAAGGGAAAAAAAAATGTAGGACTGCGGAAAGAAAAAAGAGATGAAAATCTAGTTTTGTCTGTCCTCAAATTAATGTTTAAGATGGACTCAGAATAAAGATTCAGCCCCCCTGCATTCACTATAAATCGCAATAATGGAACTACATTTGTTACTATTTTTTTAGTTTATAAAATGAAAATAGTGCTTGAGACACTGGTGTAAAGTATGTATGTCCCATTTCTATATATGTTTACTTACAGTGGGAGCAAAGTGCCTGTTAGGCTGGAGGGTGTCTGTTTTCATATGTGCAGTGGGATTTAGCAGATTCATACAGTATTTGGAGCTGTATGGCAAGCACAGGAAAGAATATATGCTAAGAATCTGTATTTCTTTTCTCTCTACCAACTGGATTAGTGTCACATTCTCTGCTCCTTATTTTCAAAAACTAATTTTCAAGGATTACTGCTACTGATCTATGTAGTTCTTTTTCTAGTACAAGCTGCAGTTAACTTTGGGTTACACAGTTACAACAGCCAATATTCCAGGTGTAGCCAAGAGGAGTTAGAAAGGTTTCTGGTTTCCATTATATGGAAATCTTCATCCTTCTCTGCCAAGGGACTTGGCTGAAAGAGAAATGCACAGTCATGTCCTGAGCTGAACCACTATCTTATAAAGGATAGTATCAATGTCATACGATATTATATCAGTGATCTGGGATTGAGTGCACCCTCACTCACTTTGGAGATAACCCCAAGCTGGGTGGCAATGTTGGTTTGCTTAGGGTTGGAACGCTCTGCAGAGGGACCTGGACAGGCTGGATCCATGGGCTGAGGTCCAAAAATGCCAAGTGCCAGGTCCTGCATTTGGGTCACAACAACCCCAGCAGCACCACAGGCTTGGGGAGGAGTGGCTGGAAAGGTACCAGCTGTAAAAGGACCTGGGGGTGCTGGGTGATCCCCAGCTGAATCTGAGCCAGCAGTGTGCCCGGGTGGCCAAGAGGGCCACCAGTATCCTGGCTTGTGTCAGGAGTGGTGTGGCCAGCAGGAGATGGGCAGTGATGGTGTGATGGAAATCCCCCCAGAACCACCAGGGCTGTGAGGGTTCCAGTCCCCAGTGAGGCTCACGGGCAGAACAGACTCAGGTTGGGGGGAAAAATCCATTGGATTCCTCAGGAACCAAAGCAAACCAGGGCAGACATAACACAAACAGAGCTTCCCTACTTTCCCCCGCCCCTTCCTTCTTCCAGCCCCAAAGCTCTTTCTTCGGTCTCCGGGTCTCCAGCTCCTCCCCAGCTCCCAGGGACAGGGATGGGGTTTGCGGTCCCTGCCAGGGCGTTTTCTGCCGCTCCTTGCTTCCTCCTCAGGGAGAAGGATTCCTCACGGCCTTTCCCGAAACTCCGAGGGGAGAAATCCCTTCAGGAACCGCTCCGACCCGAGTCCCTGCGTCCCGGCACAGCCCCTGAGGAAGCGGAGCCAGGGCCGGTTCGGGAACGGTCCCGTCCAGGGCTGCAGGGCGCGAGCTGCTCCAAGGGGATCCTTCAGGGTCTGCTCCTCCATGGCTGCGGGGCACAGGGGGAAAACCCCTCTGTTCTGGCTCCTTCTCCCTCTCCTTCCTCCCCTTGTTCTCTCTGCTCCCCCATTTCTCCCCTCGGGTGTTTCTCCTCTCGTTTCTCTCTGTCTTCTTCCCCTCTCCTCTGCCCTGCTCTTCTCTTTCCTCGAGTATCCGCAGAGGCGGACATCTTGTGTCCCTGATGGCCTCAGTGCACAGCACCCAAAGGCAAGGGCGGCCATTTCAGAGCCCGGGGAGCGTTTGGGGAGCTCCGCGCCCCCAGAAACGGCTCCGCACCAGCCCCAGAACAAAGCGGTGTATGTAAATTTATATAATATAATTTAATAATTTAGTAAAATGATTTAAATAATAATTTATAATATATATAAAACCCCATGCCCGGATCCATCCCATTAACCTTCCTACAACTTCCTCTTGGTTTGGCTTAATGGCAGTGCATTAACAGCCTGGAAAAAAAAAAAAAAAAAGCCAACCAAGCAGCCAACCAACAAAAATTTTTTTAAAAAAAGGGATATTTTATTATTTTATTCTTCTTCTATTTTTCCAACTACTCAAATAGGAACAACTGAGCTTCTGCCAAAACCAATGGCAGCTCTGTCTGCGTAGCATTTCCATTATCTACATTCATAACTAAATTGATAAAACTGTGTCTTCTTACACAATGAATTTTTGTGTTCTCACTGTTGAGCTAAAAACTCAGAAAGAGGCCTCGGGGGTGGCTTTGGGGAATGTTACAGGACAAAAATCACTACTATGGGGAGCTCCTCACCCCCAGAAACACCTCCACACCAGCCCAGAACAAAGCGGTGCAAGAAAGGTGTGAACCCGATAACTGGATCCATCCCTCTGACCTTCCTACAACTTTCTCTTGCTTTGGCTGAATAGTAGGGCATTAATAGCCTGGAAAAAAAAAAAAAAAAAAGCAAAAAAAAAAAAGAGAAAAAAACAAACAAACACGAAAAAAGAAAAAAAAAAAAAGAAAGAAAAAGAAAAAAGGAAAAAGAAAAAAAAAGGAAAAAGAAAAAAAAAAAAGCCAAAAAAACCCCAACCAATCAAGAAAAACTAGGGATGTTTTATTTTTCTTCTGTCTTTATTTATCTAATGTATCTTCTTTATTTATTCTATCTTTATCTATATATTTTTTTCTATCAGGAGTGGTGTGGCCAGCAGGAGATGGGCAGTGATGCTGTCCCTGTGCTCAGGGTTCGGTTCTGGGCTCCTCACTCCAAGAAGGACATTGAGGAGCTGGGAGAGTCCAGAGAAGGGGAAGCAAGGTGGGGAAGGGTCTGGAGAACAAGTCCTGTGAGGAGAGAATGAGGGAAGTGGGAATGTTGAGTTTGGAGAAGAGGAGGCTGAGGGGAGAGCTCATTGCCCTCTGCAGCTCCCTGCAAGGAGGTTGTAGGGAGGGGGGTGTTGGGCTCTTCTCCCAGGTGGATAATGACAGGAGCAGAGGAAATGGTCTGAAGTGGCAGCAGGGGAGGTTTGGATGAGACCTGAGGAAGAATTTCTGTACTGAAAGAGTGGTCAGGCCCTGGGACAGCTGCCCAGGGAGCTGCTGGGGTCACCATCCCTGGAGGGGTTTGGGAAATGGGGCACTTCAGGGCATGCTCTGGTGGCTGAGGTTGGGTAGGGGGGGGTTGATGTGTGGGTGTGGGTTTTTTGTTTGGGGTTCTTTTTGGGGGGATTATGTGGGGTTTTTTCTGTTTTTTTGTTTTTTTGGTTTTTTTTGTTGAGTGTGTGTATTAGTGTGTGTGGTTGGACTTGGTGATCTCAGGGGTCCTTTCCAACCACAGCTTTTCTGTGATCCTGTGGCTCTGTATTGGGGAAGTGGATAGTCCACAACAGACCCTCAGAAGACTCCTAGAGACAAACCCTAAAAACCAGCACAGTCACAACAGGACTTCAGCTATGGCTTCACAGGGTGATGCATCCTCAAGCATTTGTATTAGATCTGTATTAATGGGGTGGGATTTAAAGTAATACATCTTGTATAAATATTGTTACTTACCTCCTGATATGTGGAAAATC
This sequence comes from Heliangelus exortis, assembly GCF_036169615.1. Lineage (NCBI taxonomy): Eukaryota > Metazoa > Chordata > Aves > Apodiformes > Trochilidae > Heliangelus > Heliangelus exortis. The sequence goes on from NC_092426.1 coordinate 41,785,267, forward strand.
CACATCCCCTGGTTTCCCAGGGAAGCTGTCGCTGCCCCATCCCTGGCAGTGTCTCAGGTCAGGTTGGATGGGGCTTGGAGCAACCTGGGCTGGTGGGAGGTGTCCCTGCCCATGCAGGGGTTGGCACTGGGGGAGCTTTAAGGGCCCTTCCAACCCAAACCATTCCCTGATTTTCCAGACGACACTACTGATTTCACTGGGCTTTAGTCCCCTCTCTTTGGTCAGACCTCAGTGGCTTTGTCCTGTCTCTCAGACTTCATGCTCCTTTCTGCAACCCTTGCCCTGTTTTATTTCTTCAGTGTGTTTCTGGCTATGGGACAAGGGGGGAAGGCAGAGGGTCTAATCTGTGGGTCTCTCCAGCACTGTCACCACATGTTGTGCTATTCTCACTTTATCTGTGATCCTTCTTCACACTGCTGTTATTCCTTTATTGAGTATGCACAAGTATTTCGGTTTTTACCTACCTTATCCTGCAGTTAACTCCTCATTCTACATTCTGCTCTTGCCTGCCTTGTCATCAGTTTAGAATGTCACTTCAGCAGAACCAGAATCCTAATTAATAGCTGGCTGGGAATTGTACAGTGAGCTGTTGTGCCAAAAAAAAAAAAAAAAAAAAAAAAAAATGTGGTGAAGGAAACAGTGCTGTGACACCTATTTTTATTCCTGAGTTGATTCTGACCCCTGTAGAAGGCAAATGACTTAGCAAATGTCAAAAACGTAGGGTTGCTTTGCCTTCTCCTGGGATTATTTTGGTCATTGTGGCTATATTCTATAAAGAAAGTGTCTCTGCCACGGAACTCCTCTGTTTATGGCAGGTGTCTGCCTCATTTTGCAGCAGTTGAAAAGAAAAGCTGACCCAGAGTATTTTATACATATCTGCAGGATTTCATTGGAAGCCTGGATAGCAACCTGGGACACTGCAAGAGAGCAAGAGGGAGGTGTAAGTGGAATATGAGAAAATACTTTTTATATTCTGAGGTTACCGGGGCACTGGAACAAACTGCCCAGGGAAGGTGTGAAGTCTCCATCCCTGGGGACATTCCAAACCCAGCTGGACATGTTCCTGTGGAGTCTGCTCTAGGGGATGCTGCACTGGGTCATCTCCAGAGGTCCCTTCTACCATTCTGTGATATTTAAATACTTTTCTAAAAGAATGCAGTCATAAAAGTTCCTTCCATTGCTGCATTCTTCCGGTGAGAGGGATGTTAAGAAATGCTTAATATCCCCACAGAGAAGGTAAAGCTTGATATAAAGGTTACATAAGTACTTTTGTCCTGACTGCTATACCTAAAAGATAGGCTGACTTGCATACCTTCTGCTCTGTTTAATTAGATTTCTGTGTTACCTCCTACTCCAGCTTGATTTTCTACCTTCTATTTCTTTAGATGCTTGTTTTTTCCCTCTTCAACCTTCTTTTTTGTGTTCATTTCCCCTCCCGTCATCAGACTCCACTCGGTAGAACACAAGCTTTACAATTTGAATCAAGGTACCCAATCCACCAGGTTCAAGCAGCTTCAGGATTAGATAGAATGAATCAATTTCTGTTTTCTCAGGGTGAAAGAATTGTTAGAATTCTTGCTGATTCTTCTGAAAGTCTTTCCAAGAAAGAGCTATAAAACCTGTACAGATTTGCTGCCCTCAAGTTTAGTGAGCAGACAGCCACACCACAGAGCTGCAACAAGCTTTGGAAAGAAGACACACTCAGTAAAGGATGAAGTCTGTCTCTTAGTATTAATGAAATCTCTCTTAATGTGTGCCTGGCCTGTCTGAGAATGTCTTCAGCTTCGTACAGAAACACAGTGCCAGGAGCACAAAGGCTTTGGGGTCATTCCAGAAGATACAATATTTGGGAGTTATCACACTCATAGTGCATTGGAATTAACAAAAGCTGACATGCAAGTTTTTAATTGAAACCTTTATTTCCTGTATTCACTAACAATTCTGCTGCCCAAATTGTCCTGCTGTGTCCTCAAGTTCCATTAGAACCTTTCCATCCTCTTGCAGGGCTCTTTTCTCCTTCTCTTTCTGCAGAAGACAGGAGCCATTGGCAACTGACTGTGAAACCTGGCTGTAGAGATAGAGCAGGATGGGGCTGAAGCTGAAAAAGCTGGGGCAGCAGCTAAGCTGCTTTTGACAGGAGTGTCTGGAGCCCAGGAGAGGGTTGTCACCAGGGGCAGGGCACAGTGAGGGGTGAAACTTCTCTGGAATCCCCTCAGGGTGCTGATTGTAGCCCAGGAGCTGAGTTTCACAGGTAGCAGCGACAAGGAGCAGCTCGGGAAGCTTTCCCCCTGCCCACAAAAGAGCTCACCAGACAAGTGTTCAGACCATGAGGTTGCTGTACTTGGAAATAAGATAAATGGGCATTTTTGAAGGGGAGAAAGGTGTGCTTGATTTGTGTGAGGTCACCAAGCACCCTGCTTTTCACAACCCTGCAATGAACACTATCTTTTTCTTACAAGTGGTCTCTGTCTTCTCTTCAGGAGCTCTCTTCAGAAGGTAACAGCTCCAGCTCACCCAGGGCTTCAGTGCTCCTTGTATCAAACTTTCCTCCTCAAAAGCAGTTCTCATGTAAAGGGCTCACGTTTCCTCTGGTTTTTTGTGGGGAAAAGTACCAAACTCACTCAGCAGCTGCCAAATAGGAGCAAACACCCAGAGAACAAATGAAAAGTGAGCTCACCTGAGAAGCTGTGGATCAGTGGCATAAAATGGGTCTGTACATCTATTTAACAAAAATTTGAAAAAGGAAATCAATAGCTGGTGTATGGTAACAGTTTGGAGAGGGATGCTAATGCCCTGCTTAGATTCCATTCTTTCTATGCCTCATTCTTTCTTCTTTAAGAAAGTTTTTATATTACATTTTATGTAAGAAGAGATGGATGCAATTCCTGAGTCAGGAGAACTCCCAGGTCAGCTTTGCTTTACTTATGGAAAGGATCAAAGTGTGCCATCTGCATCCTGGCTGGCACACTGGTCTCTTCTGGTTTGAAGTGAACAAGGCAAAAGTTACTAGAAAGAAACTGGGAGTTTCTCTGAAACTTTACAGCAGATACCCAAGAAAAATGCAAGAAAAATCTTTAAAAAAGAGCTCAAAATATGTCTTGAGAATGGATACATGTATGACAGGATTTACATCTTTAAGCAAGTGGGCTGGATTAGAAAAACAGTCAGTCTCAACTTCTGAATTTCTCTCCTAAAACTGTAGTTACTTATTTAGAACGGGTGATTTTATGGGGCTTCCATTATAGTGAACTTTTATTTTTGTTACCTGTAAAATTCATTGTTGGCCTATTGAACACAGGGTAATTAGCCTGCAATTACAGTGATGTTAGAGACTGCAAAGCAGGCAATTAACCTGCTGGCTGCTGAGTGTGTAGTCAGAACAAGTAGCAAACATGTTCCTTCAGGATAGTGACACTGCCATGTACTGAGTGTGAAATTCAGGGGGGAAGGATGAAGCATTTACTTTGGTAGTTAACCTCCCTGTTACAGCAGTGATCTGCAAATGCTGGTTTTAAAAAAAAAAAAAAAAGTATAAATTATATAATTAGCAGTTGAAGAAAAAAAAAAATCTCAAATTTAAGATCCAGTGCAACACTCTGAAGACCTGATTTCCTAGTAAAGTCAATTAAGAACCTTCCATTTGGAACAGAAAGAGAATCCCCTTTTTTAAGACCTTGCCACAGTTGAGAAGATCAGGGCTCTGTTTCTGTCCTAAAACTTCAGAGCAGACAGAGTGATGTGCAGGCTGTTTGCATGGGGAGATAACAGCTCAGCTCACGCTGCTGGCACAGGGCAGGCACAGTGGATCTGTACTTTGGTTTCTGGACAGGTAACTTAGAGGTCTGCTTTGGCTTAGCTCCCTGGCGTGGAGGCATCTCAAAGAAATGATGAATTTTGTCTTCTTCCTTTCAAAATTCAGAACTTCAAAATTCCTTTCAAAAATTGGGAGGGCAAGGAAAGAATATCTATGGATATTCCAGATGGATAGTAGCACTGACAGAGTCAGCTATTAGCCTCTAGCATGCTTCAGGAGAAAAAAAAATATTAATTCTGTATTAATTCCCTCTGTTATTCTATGCAAAAAAAAAAGCAACACAGAGAATCTGACAGAACTGCTCCCATGGCAGAGAAGTCACAATTTGCAGCTCACAGTTGGGTATGAGCCCTCTTGCATTGTGCATGGGGTCATATCAGCTTTAAGAAGGAAGAATACAAAGGTTCTTTCTGGCCCACCCATGGCAGTGCAGTCTTCTGGGATTATCAGTAAAGTCTACAAAGTTCTTTGCTTAAAAAAAATAAAATTCTCTCCACTATTTGAAGTACTGACACCTCTACAGCACAACTGCGGCTGCAAGCATTTCTCCCTTGTTCCCAAGTTAGAACCTTGTTCTTTTAAAATTAAACACAAATAACACCAAGTACTTTTCATCAGTAGAACTCAAAGCTGTTTTCCAAAAGAACTTCTCTCTTTTTCTCTTGGGGAAACTGAGGCACAGACTCCTGAAATTAATTCCCAGGATTTTGAAGACTGCCAATACCATCAAGTGTCAGAGGAAGGAAGAGAAGCCCTGTCCCTTGAGTTCAGTGGCAATGCTGTATTTCCCTGTGCTCATTAGAAAGGTAAAGTATAAAATAATCTGTTAGAAGTATGTAAATCTTTCACAAAAAAATACATTTATATTTGTGAGACAAAACTTTGCTGAATCCCGAATCCTCATTCTCTGGCCTGGGGTCAAAGCTGGTAGCAACATGCAAAGAAAGGCTCTCACTTTGTATTAATTACTCTGTGCTGTTGACAGCAAAATGTGTCTGGAAGAAGTCTGATCCCTTAATAATCTTCAGCAAAGGAATATTTATTGTGGTCTCTTTCTGATCACAGTCAAGAGCAGAGCAGGAAGAAGCTCTCCAGCTTCTCACAGACAAGAAACTCCTCAATCTGAAAATTAATTTAAACTTCTGCAGCTCATACTTACCAAGCAAATCACTTGAAAATAACCTCTGACAAAGATATTTAGTTTCTTTCTGATGTGGACATCCAGTAGGTCTCGTTAAAATATGCAAGTGGGGAAAAAAAAAAAAAAAAGAAAAAAAAAAAGAAAAAAAAAGAAAAAATAAGAAAAAAGGTAAAAAACAAGAAAAAGAAAAAAACAAAAAAAAAAAAAAGGAAAAAAAAGATAAAAGAAAAAAGAAAAAAAAAGAGGAAAAAGAAAAAAAAAAAAAAAAAGATTAAAAAAAGGAAAAAAAAAGGAAAAAGAAGAAAACCCCTGGCCAGGGTGGGTTCTGGGAAACAATTTCAGCTGCTAAGTCAGAAACTATATAAAAATGGTTACAGAGAAGTCAGAAGTAAATGGTAGAAATTGTTTCTGGAGTTACTAGAATTGTGTTTGTGGTAAAATGGGTAAAATAAGCACTGCTTCCTGGAAGAACTGAAGACAAAAAAAAAAAAAAAAAAAAGGAAAAACTTAAAATTTTACTTTCTCTCTGTGATGCTTAAAAAAAAAAAAAAAAAAGGAAAAAAAATTACTTTAAATTTTACTTTCCCTGTGATGCTTAGAGGGTGACTTAAAATCACTGAATTCTTTAATGAATGACTTAAAAAATCACATCCTTGACTTGGAAGATATTTGAAAACTGGTGGGGCAAATATTGTGCCCTGAAATACAGTTCTTGAGACTTTTATTCTAGGTAAGGATTGCTTCATCTCAGGAAACTTGTTCAGCTATGGAGTAGCCTTTTCACCACTTGGAAATGCACACACTTTTTGTATACACACTAGTTTTTTATACACACACTATTTGTATATGTATATATATTTATATTTATATATATATAAAGTGCCTATCACATTTCCCAGGTTGAAATGAAATTAAAGTCTTTGGGGTCTGTGACTGAAACCTCCATCAGTGGTAATGTCTGAAAAAAAAAAAAGCAAGATATAGACCTGAAATTTATGAATGGAACCTTCAAAAAAAGAAGGCACTCAGAGAGGTGTGGCTGATGGTGGCTCTGAGCTATGGGGATGGTGGCAGCTGTGAGAACTGGAGGGGAAAGTTTTGGGGAAAGCAGGTGGTGGTTTGGGAGGGAGGAGGTTGCAGGGGGCTGTACAGCACAGATGGGCTGGAGAAGGTGATGTGTCTGAGAAGGAAACAATGAGGAGAAGTTGTTGAGGTAGCAGTGGGTTAGAGTTGCTATTGACCCATTGAAAAAAAAAGGAAAAAATAAATAAAAAGAAAAAAGAAATAAAAGAAAAATAGAAAAAAAAAAAGAAAAAAAGGAAAAAAATAAAAATAATAGAAAAAAGAAAAAAAAAAGAAAAAAGGGAAAAAAGATGTAAAAATAAGAAAAAATGAAAAAAAATAATAGAAAAAAAAGAAAAAATAATAGAAAAAAAGAAAAAATAATAAAAGAAAAATAGAAAAAAAAGGAAAAAGGGAAAAGAAAAAAAAAGATGTAAAAATAAAAAATGAAAAAAGAAAAAAAAAGGAAAAAAGGAAAGAAAAAAAAAAAAAAAAGAAGGAAGGAGAGCTAGGCAATATATATTCCTTGCTTGGCAGAGGCCATGCCTTCTCCTTAAGGATCCATTTCCCAGTGTGTGTGTGCATCTCTCCTCCCAGTGTCCTGTCAGCCTGGCTCCAGGGGCAGGATGAGTCCCTCCTCTCCAGCGTGCCATGCCCTGGAGCTCAGCAGCCAGGAGGCAGGACAGGATTTCTTACAGTGCCTTCTGGTACAGCCCCAGCACTGGTCACCAGCTCTGAGTGACTGGATTTTATTTTCAGAGCTGGAGCTCAGGTGAACAGAGCGTGAGTCGGGCAGGGATGTGCTGGCTGCTTCCTGGCATTCCAGTGTTCCAGTGATGAGCCCAGCAGGAGCTTCCCAGCAGAGTTCCTGGTGTCAGCTGTAAGCACCTGAAATATGTCAATTACTGGCCAAGAAAAGTCATGCCATGGGTAAGTGAGGATAAGTTGTATGAAATAAGTGTTTTGGGTTGGTTTGTCAGGGTTTTGTGAGGCACAAAGATCCAGTCCTGTCCCTGCTTCTGACCAAGGCTGAGAAGCTGAGGGAAGCTGGAAGTGCCCATGGAGAGCAACGTTTTCAGGAAGAGGAAAACAAAACAAAAAAAGCAGAGGAGAGAGGGAGGTGAAGGCAATAAGAGAGCAGAGGGGCGGTGAGGAAGGAGGAGGTTAATTTTTTTTCTTCCCATGGAAAGGGGGAGGGAAGGTATAGAGATCTGGTTATCTTCTCTCTTCTTCCTTGAAAATTATATTTTTTCCTTCCCAAGTCAAACCTGTTTGGTTTTTGACCATTATTACTGTAAACAGGGAATGCAAACCTCCCTCTCCTTGTCTGCGTGAAGGATTTTCTCCTCCCTGTCCCGTGCTGGGGTGTGGGGGTTGGTACCAGCTGGACCCAAACTGCAGCAATAACTTTGAAACAGCTTTTCCTCTCCCTGTCTTTCTGCTTTTTCTGGACTTTTCTGAGCCATTTCTGCTGTGCAGTTCATGTGGTTTATCTGGGTAACTTGGATTTGGTCCTTCCCTTTTATTTCTTTTAATTCTCAGAGCAAACACAAGTGTTTTTGAAGGAAGTAAATTATTACTTTTATTCTTCAAAATAAGATTTGCAGCCACGTTTTTATCTCTTCTCCCATTTGCCCAGGGCTGAAAAAGGCAACTTGGGGCAGTCCTCTGTTGGATAACTCTTTGGAAGTCCACTAGGAAGCACTGGAAAAAGTTAAACTAAGTTCAGTGATTTTTTTCCTATCATACCCTGACTCAGACCCCTGAAGAGGTCAAAATCTGCTCTCCTGAAATCCAGGGCACTGCACCCTCCTTGGGCCATTTTCTTCAGCTTTCACATGTACACTACACTGAAAACTTTTTGTAGTAACTGTTCTTCTTGGGTCATATCTGAGTCAAACTGCAGAATGGTTTTGGTTCATCTGTCAGCTACATGGACACTTGATCTATATTGGTTTCTAACTTGTTTTCCATCCAGTTCTTTACATATGGAATGAATTAAAACTGTTCCAGTTTCATTCCCTTTCCTTTTCCTTCTGTGGGTTGACTCCAATGTGTTTCCAGATCAGAAGAATTTGAGAGGTCTTTATATTTTTGTAAGTAGTACTGGGCATTCTGGAATCTCTTGCAAATTAACAGAAAGGAAAGATTAGTTCAGTCTTCTTACAGAAATGAGAGTATATAACAATGTTTTAATTCCTTCTGCAGAGAGCTAGTGACAAACTAGGGTTGAACTACATGTCATGAAAGTCCCAGTGGATTCATTTGCCAGAATGTTTCTGTGGATGTGTGCCCCTAAACATACTTGCATTTTCCCTGTGCATTTCTACCTTGATGCAGTTTCTGAAGTGAAATAGAAATTCATGTGCAAGTTACTAAATCACAATGAATTTCACAGAAGATCTGTGAGCCATTCTGATGTAAATTGGGCTTCAGTTTCAGAAAGAACTCAGGAGGAGCTAGAGTATTATTAGCAGTTGTGTTATCTTTTCAACATGATACCCTATAGGAATTGACAGGCACTTCAAGGCATTCCAAGTTTAGAGGACAGACTGAAATAGGAAAACCAAAATAAGTAGCAAAGCATCCTTTTACTCCTGAAACTTTATTTACTGTAATTTTATTCTATTCAAACTCTTCTATTTATTCTATTCAAACTCTATTCTATTCAAACTCTGTTCAAACACTTCTTAGTGTGCTGAATATCATCCCTATCAGAAAGGCTGTGGAGCCTGTACTCTCTAAAATGTACTGTAGAGATGAAAAAAAAAGAATAATGAAAAAGAAAGTCTTTACATGCAGGCATGAGAATGAATGACTGTTGCAATTTCTAAAGCAGAACTTACAACGTATCGTAACAAAAAAGTCATAAAATGTTCCACCTATATCTATCCAAAGTTCTATACTAAGAAACTTAATAAATTAAGAGTTGATAAGCCAGGTCTTTGTTTTGAAGTGCACAGATTACCTGTCCTAAAGCTCAGTGTGTTACAAGTGTTATACAGACTGATAAAATGCTGATGCTCTGGTGTTCCTTGTCAATCAGCTGGGTGTGGAAGGGCTCTTGTAAACCAAAGCCCATTTTTAAGTGGAACAACAGACTCAGAGAGGCCAGAAATCTAATCTTAAATCATAATCTGCCTTTCATGGCCAATGGTGAAATTATTATTTTCAAATTCCTGAGTGTAACATCAAGTTCTTCAATAGTATTTATTTTTCAATCCAAAATCCAAGGGTGGTCTCAATTTTCCGTTCTGTTTTTTCAAATAGGGCAATAATCTCATTCATTTCAAGCATGATAACAGTCCAGGACATTAAAAATGTATTTTACCTAATGCATTTAGATCTTTATTTGAAATTCAACATGATGGATGTCTTAAGACACATGGAAGGATGTTCATCATGGGGCAGGAAAGCTCAGGGCTCCATCATAAAACAGCTTTATCTGGTTCTGCTTCCTTTTGCTGCAAAGATGAATAGGTACAATTGTGAAAATTCATATTCTGCTGGTCCTCAGTTACCTATGGCAGGATCCAAAAGAAAAAAAAAAATCTCCCAAATGTGGAGAACTTGTAAATCAGTCCTTCTTCAAAGCTCTGTTCCTGAAGTAGGCTTTGGAAATAGATGGCATATATACATCTTGTTACAAGTGTAATGCTGCAGAGCCTGATTCTAAGTGATATTAAATTGTCACCACATACTAATGATACCAAAGAGAACCCAAAATTAATTCCTCACACGATGATTCTGTTCCAGTCAAAACAACCCATGTGTACCCATGAAAAATAGCTGAGTTACTTCTGAAATTACAGTCTGTTAAAGAAAATCTAGAGACAGGAATCTGTCAGGTTTAATACAACAGCACATGGTTATTACTTTAGCTAATCCTGAAATGGATTTGCCAGGGCCAGATACTCCCATTGCCAAAACAATCTTGTTGTATATAGTCAGTGTTGGTTTATCTACCTGCAAAGTGAGGAATAATCTTATTAAGATATTAATGTGACTAAATTAATACCAGGCACAAATAGTCAAAATCTTAAAAAGCCAACACATTTGCAAATTAAATGTCTTTTTCCCCCTCCCATGGCTTTTGGCTTTTTTACTGTTTTCTCAGTAAAAATGAAATTTAAAAAATCTTTTTTTTCCAAAATTTCCAATTGAAAAAACAGAATCTATTATGGAAACAAGTTCCTTAGTAGAAATTCTTCAAACTAATTTTGCCAAGCTAAGGACATGATATTCTCCATGTCTCTTACCCCACACTTAGGAGATGCATTGAGTGGTTTAAACTCATTTCAAAGAGAACAGAACAATGGTATTGATAATCTACATTATTTTGCTTCAGCTGCATCTACCCAACCAAGATCTTCATTGATCTCTAAAGCCCAGGCATTTAGGAGAAAAAATTTCAGTAAAAAAACCTAATTGGTAAGAGTCAGTCTCTCTTTAGCTATTTCTTTAGTGTCAAAAAGGCATTTTAGCTGAGTGTACACAAATAATTACACTGCATGCTGTAAAAGATCATTCAGGGCTCCTTGAATTTGAAATGCTTGCTTTTGACTGCTCTGATGGTACTTTCTTAAGAAAATAATCTCAAAATATTATCACTGGTCACAGGAAATGTCTGATTTTATCTTTGCTTTCCCTTCTGAGCACTGCTACTCTTTAGATTCATTGAGATGAGTACTGCATACATTAATTCTTCTCAGGGATAAAATTGTGTTTTATACAGATCATGTTTCTTGGTTCTCCACGTGACACTCGGGGACATGAAATAAAGCCCTGAAATAAAATTGATTTAATTCTGAAAGTGATAGTGTATAACCCAAGTGTCAATCTGGATTAAATATATCACTGAAACTCAATGAGATGTTATTAAAAGCTTTGATCATAATTTTGACAGCAACAGCTGATATACTGGGAAGGGAGAAATTAAAGGCAGACTTTTCTTAACATAGACTCATATACTTTTACTCAAAATGTAAAAAAAAAAAAAGGATGAAAAATGTTCTTCTCCAATATGGGGTTGTTTTTCTTTTTTTTTTTAAAAAAGAAATCTAAAGACATAAGGATTTAAACAAGCAATGAAGAAAAAAAAAATAACACCATCACCTCGACACAGAAAAGCTGTGAAATTTGGGAATGTTTGTGAAGGAACACCAAATCTCAGCCTGGGCCACAGCCAGATGGATCCTTTAGGCTACATCTGTACTGTCCTTGTGAGCTGCTTCAGGAATAATTGCTGTTTTCTCCAGCCACTAATCTGGAGCTGTGTGCATCCCCCTACACTGGGGGTACACAGCACTGGGGAGAGAACATATTCTGGGTGCTACTCTGCTTAATGCCAGCACCCCTCACCCTGCCACACTAACCCTGCCACATGCCTGTGCCAGAAAGCTTCAGCAACAACCCCATGGAGCCAGACCCTGCTCAGAGGTCCTGCAGACAGCAACCTGCACTCCAGCTGCCTCTGCTGAATTCCCTGGGGGACTTCCCAAATGTTCCCATCAGCTCTGCTACCAGCTCAGCCTTGTCCTCTCCAACAGCCGAGGACAGTCTGAGCTACAGGACACCAATGATTCAACTTTGTCTTTCAAAAAGATCCTTGAAGAAATGACGAATGCAGTGGTTGCTTGTGTGTGGACACACACACAATGTTGGACTGTGGAACACAGGATCCCACACATTGTCTTCTCAAGGATCCCTTCCCTGGATTTCTTGGTTTATTTTGTGGCAGGGTGCACTGCTGGCTTACATTCAGTTTGCTGTCTGTAGGTGTAGGCAGCAACTGCCCAGACGGTGCCCCCCCCGCCTGTGCCCAGCTGGGGCTGGCCCAGGCACGCATGCCCGGGTTCGGGGGTGTGGTTTCCGGGCAGATTTCCAGAACCGGACGGATCAAAGTTAGCTCCTGATATATCCAAGCCAGCACTAGCTCGACTGACTCCCACGGCGAGACTCATCCCACGCAACATCTGGTGGAGAATGCGAGCATTAATTTCGGTCTAAACCGTCTCCCCGAGCGTTTTGTCCAAAAGTGACCCTTCTCTACAGACCGTCCGATACCCCGAAAAATTCGGGTAAGAGAAACTTTTTCTTCTCTTCAACACCGTTATCAGTAAATCTGACGATGGGCTCCTATGTGGGCAAACCTACCGGCACCACCGTTGCCGATCAGATTACAACCCAGGCGGAAACGCAGGAAAACCTCCGCTACCCGAGTCCCGAAACGGCCTGGGACCTGTGGGGGGAGACGTACAATGTGCTGGCAAGTCTCCACTATAAGGAGGCCAACGGCGACATTATTGGTGCGGACAACACCTGGCGAACCGTTTGCAATCTATTAGCCTGCTTGAAAGCCGAAGTAGAAGTGGCAATGGCCACCGCCGCGGCCCCATTACGAAAAACCGAGGTATTTCCCCTGAAGGAAATGCCACAGTAACCCCCTCGGCACCCCCCTTCAAAGGGGAGGAGCCCGGGAGGGCGCCGAGTGTAGCTCCGTCGGCGCCGCACCCCGAGGGGGGGGAGCCCGGGACAGCGCCGAGCGCAACTCCGTCGGCACCACCCCTGGAGGAAGTCGAAACACCGGAAAATGATGGGGCGGAAACCGCGGCTGGCGGCACCCCCGGCTGCCGCGGAGAGCAACCCCCGATGCCGCCCCCAGCCCCACGGAAGGCTGCGAAGATAAAAGCAGCCCCTAAACTAAAGTGGCTGTACGAGGGAATCCTTAACCCCAAGCTCTTTATGTTTCTACTCCTGCTCCTTGTCTCTGGTCCTCCTGCCATACACTGCTGGGAAAAGCCCAGCTCCATCATCCTGTTGATCACCTCCAGGAGCCTGCAGGCTTCGCAGATGATGCCTTTAACCCTCAGCTTCTGCGGCTTCGTCGCCTTCACCAACCTCTCCCTGCAGACCAGTACCACCGGCTCTGAACAACGAGGCACCACGCAGCTAAGATCTTCGCGTATTTGTCATCTTTTCCACCGTAAAAAAAAAAAAAAAAAAAAAAAAAAAGGGGGAAATGTAGGCAGCAACTGCCCAGACAGTGCCCCCCCCGCCTGTGCCCAGCTGGGGCTGGCCCAAGCACACATGCCCGGGTTCGGGGGTGTGGTTTCCGGGCAGATTTCCAGAACCGGACGGATCAAAGTTAGCTCCTGATATATCCAAGCCAGCACTAGCTCGACTGACTCCCACGGCGAGACTCATCCCACGCAACATGTAGGGTCACTTATCTCCCTCTCTTCAGAGCTGTGCAGTTATTTCTCTCCAGCAGCAGGACTCTGGATTTGGTTTTGTTGAATTTTTTTGAAATTCCTGCTAGCCCATTTTCTCCAGCTTGTCTGAGTCGCTCTGAACAGTAGCTGTGAGCCACAAACTTGCTGAAAATCCACTCCATCCCATCAATCTGGTATTGATTCCTGAGGGCAATCCCAGTGAGGTGACAGCAGCTGTGCAGACTGTTGGTTCCTTGCTCCCTCCATATGTCACACACATCACTGCACAGCTGGTTGGGATCAGCCCTGAGCCATCTGCTTGTACCAGGGTGGGTGACAGACTGCCTGTCCTGCTGTCTCCCAAGTCACATCTGCTCTGTCACTTCCTCTGTTACACCTCTTCGGGTTCTGGTAACCATCCCCTGGTTTATCTGGGTTACACTCCTCCTCTCTAGGTGTAGTAAACCTGTTTGCTCACTGAGTTGGCTGCTGAGTGGTCCTTGTCCCTTGAAGACTCTGCTTGTGCCACCAGCAGGTCTGCAGCCTGGTGCTGACCCACTGGATTTCCTTCGTCCAGCTGAACTTTTCTCCTCACTGATAGGATCTGTGAGAGAGGGACTCATATGGGAGTAAAGAGCCCGAGGTGTGTGAGGAAGGAGGGGGGAAGGTGCCCGAGCAGAGGTTTCCCCCCAGCCCGTGGTGAGATGGCGGCTGTGCCCCTGCAGCCATGGAGGAGCGCGGGGGAGCAGTCCCTGAAGGACCTCGGGGGGTCTGTGTGGATTTGTAACCCCTGAAGTGCCACGGGTGGGCAGAGGTGAAGCTGCAGCCATTGCAGGATCACCGAGAGGGGCAGATGTGGATCTGCAGCCATGGAGGAGCCCATGGCAGAGGAGGTGACTGTTCCCGCAGCAGCCGTGACTCTGTGGGCAGCCCGGGCTGGAGCAGTTCCTGAGGGACTGCACCCCACGGGAGGGACTCGTGTCCCAGGGGTTCCTGAAGGACTCTCCTGCCAGAGGGACCCCGCCTTGGAGCGGGGGCAGAATGTGAGGAGTCCTCCCCTGAGGAGGAAGGAGCGGCAGAAACAGCGTGTGGGGAACTGAGCCTGAACCCCCCTGTGTCCCCTGAGCCCTGAGGGGAGGCGGCAGGGGAGCGATCTGGATCTGAGCGCGTTTGCTCTTTCTCCTGAGAGATTCATTTATTTTCCTTCCCAAGTTGAGTTTTTTTCTTCTTTTCCCGTTACCATAACTGGGGGATGCAAACCTCCCTGTCCTTGTCTGGAGGAAGGAGCCTTTGGGGGGATTTTCTCCTCCTGTCCCAAAGAAGGGTTGGGGGTGAGTGAGTGGAGGCCTGGGTGGTTCCAGCTGGGCTAAGTCGGTCCTGGCTGGGCCTGGTTGGTGCCACTGTAAAGAGTTCCTGGAAGAACCTACAGAGAACCTACAGAGAACCTACAGCAGAGACAGCAGGCGAGGTGTGCAGGTGCCTTTTTCCCCACAGGACAGTGTCCCAGAGCCATCTCTTGCCTTTTCCTCCTTCGTGCAGGAACCAGAACCCATCCCTAGCCCTGCAGCACCCAGAACAGAACCCCAGGTCTTCAGTCTCTTCTTAGAAACCTCCATGGATGGAGAATTCACCCCCCTCCCTGGGCAGCCCCTTCAAATGCTTGATCTTTGGGATCAATTTTTTCCTAATATCCAACCTAACCCTCCCCTGGCAGAGCTTAATCCATGCCCTCTTGTCTTACTGATATCTGCCTGGGAGCAGAGCCCGACACCCCCTGGCTCCAACCTCCTTTCAGGGAGTTGTAGGGAGTGATGAGGTCTCCCCTGAGCGCCTCCTTCTCCAGACCAAACAAGACCAAACAATGGCTGCTTCCAAGGGTGCAGGTCCACCCCAGCACCTCCTGTGTGCGAATGGCATGGAGGAGCCTGAGGAAGGACCTTCCAGCAAGTGCTGAGGTGTGTTCCCTGCAGCACTGGATGTGCAAATCCCTTGGGAGACTCATGGAGCCTGTGGTGAGGCAGGGCTGGAGGCGGCAGGCTGCTGTGGTGGGGTTTGGTACTGGTTTCTGTGGCTCCTTCCTCACGCTGGTCTGTCTGTCTGGGGTGGTCTGTCTGGGGCTGCTCCCCGCTACCTCCTGAGCCTCTCACACCTCTTCCGTGCCAGGCAGGAGCTGCTGAGGAAACCTTTTCTTTGGAGCAGTGATGTTGAACAAAGCTCCTGGCTTTTTCCCCCCTGGATCCTTGGCCCAGTTTAGTGGAGGGGTTCCTGTCTGTCTGCCCCATTTCTCCATGGGATGGTCCCCACAGACTCCTGCAGGCTACTGGGAAGAGCCACCCTGTGTGCCATCTTCCTAGGTTTTCTGGGGAAAGGGAGATTTTTTGTGCTGCTCTGTGGAATCACAGAGTACAAGGAAACTACAAGGGTGAAAGAAGATAAGTGAGGAAGTTTCTTGGGGGCTGTGTATAATTTCTGGTTTATTAAGGAGTGTATAAGACTATCAGGGTGTTTAACCTGGTGCTTGTGCATGTTGGTTCTGAGACTCCAAGAAGGAGTAGGGGGGAACAAAGTCTGTTTTTTCATGGTATGCAATGACATTTTGAAAATTCAGTGACTTCATTGGTAGCTGCCCTTATGAAATGATTATTGTTCTGCTGTTGACTCTGCCAGTTTATATTTTATATATGCAGTTCAGCCAAAGATTTCATTTTAAGGCAGAAGTGTCTAGACACTGACTGGTCCTACCTGTGTTTGTAGCTCAGTATTGCACAGACAGAGACAGTAGATATTTTGGAGGTTTTTTGGCTGGGTTTTTTTTTGTTGTTGTTGTTGCTGTTGGTTTTTTTGTTTTGTTTTTTTTTTGGATATTTCACACTTTCATTTTCCTAGCAGAATTCAGGTCTTCTGGGCCCAATTAGGTTCTCACCTCTCATGGTGCTTGCTTGAATCCTCAATCATCAGCATCTCAAGAACAAAGTGAAAGGATAAACTGAAGTGACCTGATTTGGCCTGAGGATTTGTTAGCAGCTGAAAGGAACCATTCTCAGGTTCTGGTCACAAACAATGTCAAAGGCCAAAAACTTGTTTCTAACAACTATCATGTTTTCCTATAAAGTATATTCCATTTCTGACATAGCTGTCATTTAGCCTTAGAAGTTCTGTTCTGCATTTCAGTCTCTCAGGGAGTTTTCAAAGTAGTTTCTGTGACTTTAGCAATCATATGCTATGACTGCGGGTGCTGTTTCAAGATTTACTATATTCAGGGTATGTCTGCATATATATTGACTTAGTATAACATCATTCCCTTCATTTGCAAAACCTCACATAGCCCTCCCCATTTCAATTTCAAAAGTTTATTGATTCTCTGCTGGTAAATACAGTTGGCTTAGTTTATAAATCTTGCTTGGATTAAAAAAAATTATTTGGCATATATTCTTTTCCCCAAATTATTGAAGTATTATGCTAGCAGTACAGTTCTTATTTTATCCATTCTTACCATCCATTTTATTTATCTTACTTAACTGTTCCTTTCTGATTTATCCATTTTTCTTACCATCCAATTTTTATTAAAGTTGTTGCTGTTTGTCTTGGTAACATAAAAGAGCATTTCCAAAATGGTCAGATGGAAAGGAAGAGGAACCAGGATATTTTATAAGGAGCACCTCAGTAGGGTGGGAACCTCTACTGGTATACTGGTTTGGGCTGGAATGGAGCAGATTTTCTCTGTAGCAGCTTGCATAGTGTAAATGAAGACCTGCTTCCTTGGGAATGGCTAAACATCTGCCTACTGATGGGAAGTAGGGAATGAATCCCTTATTTTGCTTTTGCTTGCTTGCTTTCACTGTACCCACTAAACTGTCCTTATCTCAACTCACAAGTTTTCTCACTTTTACCCTTCTGATTCTCATCTCTATCCCACAGCAAGTGTCTGTGTGGTGCTTTGGTGTCTCCTGGGGCTGACCCACAACAGGAATTGCTTCAAAAGGAGTTTTCCACCTCAGCAAAGTGTGGAATCAGTGCAAGATTGGACCTGAGCATACTAAACCAATGTAACCATATTCTTCTCAGATATGCTAAGTAGTGAAATAACAGAAAATGGACATTCAGATAGTTATTTTTATGTTTCACAAGCAATAAGATGAATGAGGCAGTTTAACTCTCTTGTAGAGACTGCAGCAGATTCTCTTGAATTAGGAGAATCTATGGATTAATGTACATATATTTATTCTACACTATGCAGGTGTTCTGCAAAACAGGAAAGCTATCAACATACTTGCTGTGTTCTTAACTGTTATTCTTACTGTGAATCATGAATACTGTGTTTAAGTGTCTTGCCAAGAGCTTGAAAAAGATGCAGACCTGTTTATATATTACAACTAGAGATCTTTTTTCCTTTTCATGCCTTCCTTCATCAGTTTAGTTAAAGTGCAAGATTTGGCTCTGCAGTTCACCAGTGCCTGAAGTATTACTTAAGAATTTTGTTCCAGTTTTGCCAGTGTCTCTGTCTGAAGATCCAGACTGCCTTCCTAGGAATTCCTGACAGGATTTTTCTGTAGTGACATGAGGCAACCAGGTGCCTCATGTCACTACATTTTTCATAAAAATACTCCATAAGAAGAAAATTCCAAAATGAAGAAGATCCAGACTGGTTGAAGATCCAGACTGTCTTCCTAGGAATTCCTGACAGGATTTTTCATAAAAATACTCCATAAGAAGAAAATTCCAAGATGAAGTGTTCTTTGGAGATCTCATGGTCTCCAAGCTCTCATTAATTGCCATTGATAGAACATGCTTCCTAATCACCAGGGCTGCTTTGCTGTGAAGTGATATCAAAAGGGAAAGCAGTAAATCTCAGGGCATATTTCACAACCCCTTCTGGCAATTAAAGCTTGAAATGGCATCTTCTCTGCATAGGCAATAAAAGCAGGATCAGAAGTTGACTGCAGGACAGCCCAGATGGAACAAGCCAACTCCTGTCCCCTATTATTTCACACTAGAGAAAAAATAGATATTAATCTGAAAGACAATACACAGTGTTCTGGCACCCACACTGTGGAGCAACAAAAAGTTCTATGAAGTTCAAAATGGTAAAATGGTTTAGAAACTAATTTAAAGTCTACCAAATTTCTTTATTCTCTAAGCCTTTAGAGAATGACATTCCATTTTCTTTCTCTCTTTTTGAGAAATGGAGTCTTTTGCTGAGGATCCCCACTCTGGCTGTGAAAGATCATTGGATTCAGTCTGGACAATCTCTTCAGTGCTTCCATTTCCCATTAAACTTGGAACAGGATTATGTGATATTTCCAGCCAATTTTAGAAGTTATAAAGCCACTGATCATGCTGCCAGCTTTTTTGCAGGAACATCGTAAGTGATATGAGAGCTTTAGAAACAGAGGGTTGGGGGTTTTGTTCTGGAAAACTTGCATAGCAATGACTCAGAAATGCCACAGAGAAGTGTGTCAGTGCAGGAACAGGACAGCCCAATACTGCAGCTGAGAATATTGTGTTCAGATAGAGTGGCAGGCAGTGTGTTTCTTGATTATGGAATCAGCTATCACTCTGGAATGGTAAAAAAGAAACTTATTTTCCTGACACAACCCAGATAATGAAACAATTAAGCTGCAACAGTTTTAAGTGCAGATAATGTTAATGATTCTTGGGTCTCCCCATCTGTTACTGTTGTAGGAAACTCCACCAGACATGTGAAGAAGAGGGAGAAGATACTTTGTTGTGCCACTGAACAGAGAAGTTGTTTAAGACTTGAATCTTAGAAGAGTAAGTTCTGTAGAAACTTAGAGCTGGTGCAGAGCTGCTTGCAAGGTAGAAATGAAACACAACTCCTTTTTCATGTGGCTCTGCTTCATCTTGCAGTCTCTTACCCTCAGCTGCATGATTTGTTGCATAAGCAGTGATGTTTGTAGCCATATTTTTGCAAAAGCAATCAAGTACTTACATTAGAAATCCAGAAACAATGTAAAGAAGTGACATTTTTCATGCAGTCTTTATGGTCAGCAAGCATCTATGGCTTTTGAAACCCTCTGAAGATCCACTTTAGAGCCAAGGTGCTGCTCCCTGCCACGAGCTTTGAAAAACACCTGAATGGAAAAAAGGGGACAGGCAGAATAAAAGGAAGCCCAAATTCCCATAAAAGATGCTGTATTTTTTATGGTCCTGTCTCAAAGGATTACTGATGCGTGCTCATAGATGCAGTACACAGCTGTGTATCCCTGAAACACCAGAGATAACACAAAATATTCCCCTGAACTTGGGTTCAAACTGCAGTAAGAGGATGTGCTGCAGAGAGCAGATGTGTGCTGCATCCCAGCTGTGCTGACTCCAGTGAGTGGTAGAGGCTCAAGTGGCATAAAAAATGTTGCTTCACTGGAGGGTTTTTCTACACCCAGTAAGTCTGCAGGGAATGTTGAAAAACACTGTTCCAAAAATCTTGAAGCAAACAAACAAAAAAAGTGCTGAAACGTTCAGAATATTTTTCAGCAGAGTTAAGAAAGGATTTTCTTTTAAAATTATGCTTCATGTGGCAAAATTTCACTCATCTGCATATTGTGAGTCAGTTTAGTACACTCTGAATTGTCAGTAGTTGCTGAACTATCAGACCCAAGGAATTCAGGAGACAAATTTAAATTTGGTAGTCAAACCACAGCAGTTTAGCATTGTGCTTTTCTTGCAAGATTACTTTAACTGGTTTGACCATTAATTCTTGAAAAACATATTGCTTCTTCTCACTGTGAAAATTGAAAAAAAAAAATTTAGAAAATAACATTTTACTTAATCTTAACCAAAAACCCCCATAGTTTTCAAGGTCAAATGACAAGCTGACATGTGTGCCAGGGGTTAATTCCTCAGCTGTGTTTTTTAAGAGTCACTGAGTACATGGATGCTCCAGAAGAAAGTAGAAGATAATTAAGCTCTCATCAAATGTCTCTAGAGCAGACCTTTCTCTACCTCATTCCAGCAGGATGCTGATGTGGTGTTTTAGGGCATCATAAATACACTGTGGAACAGCATTCCTTGCAAAGAATGAAGCTGAGTTGGTCCTGGTGATGTTGCACTGACCATTTATTGACACTTGCAGATGAGCTTTTATTCAGTTAATCCAGTTTGGGTTTTTTTTTTCCTTCTGCAGTGGACTTCTACAATAACTTTTTCATCTGCTTGATTCAGCAGTCTCTGGGTTCTGAAAGCTCAGGGAAATAAGTCAGAAAAGACTCCTTTGGGGTATGTTTGTTCTTCTTTTGTTGTCTTTGTATAGAATATGGCAAAAACTTTCTGGCAAAAAACATCTCTCTGGTGATCAAACCCCACAGATGTTTAGTCTTAACACTGGAGGGTCCCATGCTTTTGCAACACCCTAAGATTTTACTAGTTTATTTTAACAGTTAGACCAGGAAATTTTTTTTTAGCTAGTCTGTCCCCACATCTTTGAAAAGCCAGACTCCAGAATTTGCTCAACCTGCCCATTCCTCAGCTTCTGGGATAAATCAACTGAGCTCAATTTCCTTCCTGTATGACTGTGTGAAACACTGTGTCCAGTCTGCCAGCCTGACACCTGGGGATGACTAAATCTGCCCTTCCCAAGCAGAAAATAAAGGCTCTCAGTGTCATTCAGTGGGACATGAGGGCAGCTGGAGCTGCTCCTGTGTGAAAATGCTGTCATTTGAGAACACCCAGTAACAGTTGGAGAGAGAAAGAGAAGGAAGAATTTTCACTGCAAACTGGTTAATCATGACTGCTTTCACTTGCCTTTGAGCATTTGCACTCGTAATTTGGTAATTAGCAGATTTGATTGCTTTGTGACACTGAGGATTAAGCTCCTTGCCCTGGTCTCCACTCTCAGAGTCATCAGTGGATGTGATGCCAAGGTCAGCTGAGCCCATGTAAGTACTATTTCTCATCATTTCCCTGTTCCTAAGAACAGAGCACATTTTGAGGGTTCCTAAGGCCACTTTTTGTCTCTACTCCCTGCAGTGGATAATTTCTGGATAATCACACCCAGTTCTTTAACTTTGGAAGCTATTATTTATAGTAAAACATAACCAACCAACAAAGCTCACAGTTTTATCAGTACTCAGTGCTTTTTCCCTGACATAATTTCAATACATAATGATTACAGAAAGCATGACAGAATCACTTAATTATGGAATCAGAAAACAGAATTAATTTCTGGTGTGAAAGCCTGTGACCTCCTGTGGTTTGTTTAACATTTCTTTAGTTTTTCAAGTCAGGTATGATAATTTCTACCTTCTATTTACCCTGGTGCTTGCAGGCATTTGCATGTTGTTTTTATCAGCCTTGAAGCCACTTATTCCTGTGTCCTTGAAGCCACTTATCCCACACATTACACTGTGTGCATAATGTAGGAAATAAAATTCTATTCTGACACTCCTCCCTTAGCATCTTTGTTGGCCATCATGGAGGACAGGGCACCTAGATAGACCTTTTATTTGTTCCTGTATTTCTCCATACTTATGATCTTATTTTTGCATAGTTCTATTCTCTTGCAAACAGAATTATTTAAAGTAATTCAGTGACCAATCAAGAAAAGCAAAGGAACAAATCCCTATAGAACAGCAGTATTACCCATTAGCCCACCAGTCAAGGTGGAGGTTGCTGGACAGAGTTTGCCATTTGGATTTTTTCTTTCTCAGTGTCCAGGGTGTCATAAATTTCAGCTTGTTTTCAAACTAATACTGCAGTGTAAATAACTGGCCTGGGCACATTCTTTGTACCCAGCAAACAAGATTGCTTTTACATTGCTGAACTCAGGCTTTAAACCATAAATATAAAACTGGGGTTGTGTCCCAAAGAAGCATTTCATGTCAATAGATGTATTTAATATGGAGGCTTTTATCTTTCACTTTGGACAATAAAAGGCAGGTTGTAGCCTTGACAGATGCATGGGCTGATGCAGGATACTCTAGGATCCTGCAATTATCTCTAATATAGCAGTTTTATATATTTATATGTTTATATATTATAGCAGTTTAATATTATCTCTAATATATCTCTAATAAGGCAGAATGGCAACACTGCCACAAAAACATCCTGCAAAGCATTAGGAGATTGAGCTGATGTGAGTAAAACAATAACCTGCTCTGCTCCTTTTTATTTCATACATTAAGCTTCAGGATGCTGGTGTTGTCCATAAGCAGAGTGTTTGCTATTATGCCTTTCATGTTAACAACTGTTTTTGGTTTGCTCTCAAAGTGTATAATAGCACCAAATCCCAAAGATCAAGTTTCAGCCTTCCCTGTGCAACTGGGGCCATGATTCCTCCCTTGTTATGCTCATTAGGATTCTTTTCCTGACAGTTTTTTCACCTTGAACTAATATGAGATTTCAGTGCTATGGGAAATCAATGGGGCAAAATTTCTCATGCTACCACGAGCAATTATTGTTGATGTGGGTACAAGGACTAAAT
This sequence comes from Heliangelus exortis, assembly GCF_036169615.1. Taxonomy (NCBI): domain Eukaryota; kingdom Metazoa; phylum Chordata; class Aves; order Apodiformes; family Trochilidae; genus Heliangelus; species Heliangelus exortis. Next base: position 41,807,934 of record NC_092426.1, read on the forward strand.
ATCAGATAAATATTATGGATAAAGAGATTATATGAAAGAAAACTCATCTTTTATTGGATATCTGCTAATTTGTTTGTAAAAATGGGTGGGGTCTGTAGGGAAGAAGAAAACATCTTTTTTTTCTTGAATGCATTTAACCTGAATAAAACTGAATTTTAGCATAATTAGCTGTAGCCAGCACTTTTGTTTTAGGAAAGAGAAAGATAAGGGGGAAGGACACTCCTTGATCAGATTATTTTTCCAGTGCCTCTAAAGGCAATTATGTAACTATATTAAACAACCTAAGAATTAAGGAGGAGGAGTGTTGTAAGGTGGAGAAACTTCTGTTGGTTTTCTTTTTTTCTTTTTATCAGAATAAATTCTCTGAGGACCTTACATCCTCTGAGACTTCTGATTTATATTTAGTTTAGAAAAATAACTGTAAGCAACATTTCAAATGTTATTTGCACACTGTAAGTTTCCTGACACTTCTAGGCTCTAAAAGTGTCAGGATAGCTGAATAAATTTGGAGGAGACTGGAGAATAAAACTTAAATTTCTGACTAAATGTTTTTGTGACCACTTAGTTAAACTAAAGAGGTCCTTGTGGCCTATCTGGAAATTGTCATCTGTGTGTTTGATGGTGTATTTGAAAGAGGCAGAATCTGAGAAACAGTAAATGTGGAAAAACCTAGAGACTGCCTCTGAAATTAGGTCTTTTTTGCATGTAACTGCATCCCAAATGAAAAATATATACCCATTTTCCCTTACCAGCAGCTAGAAATAAAATTATCTCCATTTTGCCGTGCAGAATTTTATTTCAAGGTCATAAATAACATTTGTCCAGAGATGTCACCTGAAGTTTCCATAGTTCCTTTTTCATTCTGGTTGAATGTGAGCTACTTGGGCTACTATTTGTTAAATAGTATTTTGGAGATGACCACAATGGTTGGGAAAATTCTGTCTCCTATTGCTCTGCAGCATTTAGGCACCATTTAGGAATATCCAACTGATTTTTTTACACAGGAGTAATTTTCTGATGGAGCACCATGGAGATGCCCTTTACATGGATCATTAGAGCTGGGTGTGGCAGAACTCTGTGCTAACACAGGGATGTTCATTTTGTGTCTAATAAACCTTCACCACTTTAAGGCTGAATAGTTAATCATAGCAAGCATTAATTTTTAGAGTAATGCAGGTAGTTTGAGTGGCAGATGTTTATATTGGGAGGAGTGATTTATGCTATATAAATATATTAATGGTAACATATTCCCTTTGTACATACAAGAGGAGTGCTGCCTTTCCTGAAGTGCAGCTTTCTGACACATTCACTTTGAGAATATTCTTTAGAAATGCCATCAGTCTCCTAAACTGCTGCTGACATGTTTGTTGTTAGTTACTGGTGTGGCAAATTGCCATTCCCTTCTCCTCCCTGCCTTCACCCTTACACAGAAGACTATCTACTTTTTTTTTTTTTTTTTTCCTGTTGGAATGTAAAGAGAATGAACTCACCTTGTTCAGCTCCAAATGCCATAGCAGTCCTCTTCATGGCTAGGAGAGAGATTGTCACCAAATGTCTATCACAATTAGGTTGCCTACCTGCCAACTCCAAGTGGGATCAATTAATGAAACCTGACTGAAATAAACATGATGGTTAATAACATTTAATTCAGGCTTGTGAGGAAGGACAGGAGCCTCCTTTCAAAAGGGACTTAGTTTGGTTTTTGTTCCTCTGCTTTCCATAATCCATTATTGCCAGTGTTCCATTCTGTGCCTGCTAATCACTTCCCTGTGGCTTGGGAGCAGTTCAGACAAAATAGCATCACACACACACAAAAAAGAAGCTAAACACTTAAGAGATGCTCAAGTCAAGGTCAGAATCTCAATCAGATGGAGGTGTGGTGTGAAAAGTGATCAGAGTCTCAGTAAACCACAAAACCAGTATATGAATGGAATAATTGAAATCTTTGCTTTTATTACAAATGCTGCTAAAACTCAGGTTTTGTACATGATCATGTCTGTGGGAGCAGAAGTTAGGAACTTTTGACTTCTAATACTCATTTTAGGTAGAGTTTGAGCAACAAAAGGAAGAGTTCAGGGGCAGTTCTGATTCAAAAAAACAAAACTAAAAAGGTCATAGAATGTTTAGAGTGTTTTGGATTGCTCTTCTTTGCAGTTAATGAAACCCATAATCTCAGAGTTTCTCATGGCAGGCAGACCAAAGAAGGAAAGTACTGAAAAGTAAACAGTGGAACAAAAACCCCAGTAAATATTAGGTCTCTGTGGACAAAAGACTCAAAGAAATTGAAAAATGTCATGTGTTCTGCTTTCTCTGAGTCAGACAGAGATAAGAAGGAATACAGGAGAACATTATTTATTCATATCTTATTGATTGGTCCCTACCAGCTATAAACTTGGGTTGGCTACCTAGTGCAAAAGAGTATTCTCAGAAGTGACCAGTGTACTTCATTTGGGTGATTTATTTGAATCTCTTGTTTTTGGGGGAAAAAAGAAAGCCATGAAAGAAAAATCAGGAATAAAATCTGTTTGATGGGTTGTCATCTTTCTAAGCTTCCCAGTACTCCATGATATTGTTGTCCCCAGAGCAGGGGCTGTTCCCAGGTGCAAGGAGCCAACCCACACACAGTGTTGAGATTTTTGCTTTAATGTCCATCTCTGGGCAGGAAGGGGAGCAGGGTGGAATTCCACAAAGCAAGCTCCATCTCCCACATTGCAAGTGTTGCTTTTATACCCAAAATCCTGAGAAAGAACTTGATCTCTGGCATTTTTCTCTCGTTCACCCCCAGGTTAACCAATTCCCCCCTTCCATTTGAAGTGGCAATGCTCAAAAATGTCCCTGCCCCTGCTCCCAGAGGAAGGGGCTCTTTGTTAGCAGGGCTCCCTCTGGGCTGGGGGCTCAGGATGCTAATTGCTCATTAGTATATTAATGGCATGGGAAGGCACTGAAGCCAATTCCTCACTGGTTTTCCAGCCAGTGCTCAGGGCTGTAACCCAGAGAAGTTGTGGGGAGCTGTGGGCAGGGCTCCTTCCCATCCCTTCCAGCTCTCTGGCAGGTGTCCTGCAGGGCTGTCTCAAGGCTGAGCTGCTGACTGCTTGGGATGTCTTCTTCTCTCACTGGAATCTGGTTTTTCCCCCAATTCTTGCTGTTTCACTGTTATCTAAGCTCTCTTTTTATTCTGCATCTCTTTTCCTCTCTTCTATGTGATTTTCCCCCTAATATTTTACTTACTTCAATTAACTACTGACATTGATATTCCTATGGCACTATAACACTGCAATTTATATTTTGCTGCCTTTAATTTAACAATTCTTTTTATTGTGCAGTTTATTCTCTAATTAGTATGAGATTGCTCTCTAAATATTATAATGGGCTTGAAAAAGTGCAAATGAAAGTGCTTCAACTGGTGGAGACACATCAGAAAATCTGTCTCCCAAGAAGCACTTCATCCCACTTCAGACAAACTGCTTAATGGCAGAATTTCTTTCAAGTTTCTTAGCTTGTTTTCAACACCCAGTTGAAATAGATAACTGTAGCATATTCTCATTAGTTAAGCAAGGAAAGAAATTTACTTTTTATAATTTTAACATCATATCCAACCTTTAGGGTTCCAGAAACTGAAGGGGCAAACAAGGCTGTTAGGGATTTCTGTCCTACAGTAGAATTCAAGCACATCAGGCTGGGGCACAGTGAGATGACAGAGATAGGAAGAAATATTTTCCTAGTATGTGTTCTATCAAAAATTCTTCCTTCCAGACAGCCTCTAGATGGCTATAGCTCTACCATATATTCATAGCACCCCTTTGGTCTATTCTTTATGTACAGAAGCCTCACTCAGGTCTAAGCTTGCCAAAATCTGATAATCATAACATAAATATAATCAGTAGTTTCTTTCCGTTTTGTGTTCTAACATAATTCAGATGGCTGAGTCTGTGTCCATCCATTTTTTTTCATTTCTACTCAAATTTTGCTGCTGTGAAGGTAACAACAGTGGATATTCCTTACTGAAATTAAGCATTTTTTGTTTGTTTTAAATCACAAATATTTGGGGAGCATAACTAAGTTCCTTCTTTTGCATTCTGGCATTTTAACACACTTGCTGGCCCCACTATGAAACAACAGCCCACGTGTTTTGAGAACAGTGTACATTCCTTCTTGCAAATCACAGGGAGCATTAAATCTTTAAGCTGTCACCTTAGAAGATCTCAAATGGCTTTTTAATCAGAGTAATTGCCAGCACACAGAAACAGTCAGAAGAATTATGGCACCAAAGTGCCTTAAAATGGAGAGAGCAGAAAATTGTCAGGCAGGAATTTGGCTGCAGAGATTTCTTAACTGGTGTGATTGTTCAGGTATGTGGGAGCTGAGCCACTCAACAACAAGTTGCACCAAATGCAATCATTAAGCACTTCCTGGGGAAAAAAAGTATAAATAAATAAATAAGAATAGTATGTGATAGCCCCTCTGAATAAGAACTACATCTCAGGTACCTGCATTTTCAGTCCTGGTGAAAGATTAATTGTAGTATTTCCCTGGTTACAGGGTAAACTGGGAAATGGAAACACCAAACAATAGCAGATTACTATTTTTTTTTTCTCATGCTAATCCATTTTTCTCACCTCCCCAGTACACAAATAGCAGCCTTTTTTCCCTAGCAGCCCACACTGAATACAAAGCACCAGAGTTAAGAACCCAAAGCATCCAAAGAGAACATTTATCAACTAAACATAGCTGTGACCTTGCCCCCCAGGATGCCCCTCAGTTAGTTCATTACATGCCTCAGCTCAAGATCAGCAGAGTGACCTCTAAAAACAATGACATTTAGAATGGAGCCAAGGGCAGAGGGGTTTTTTTGTATTTCAGTGAAACATCAAGCTAAAATTCTCATGCCAGGATTAATATAGGTGTCTGATCCTCTATCTCAGCAGCTACCAAATCTCTCAGAAAATTTTCTCTGATAAGGAGCTGTCTGTCTCAGGAGATAAACAAAGCTGGGACAGTAGAGCATTTGCAGCTGTGTTTCTGGCAGATATGATATGTAACTAGGAATCAGGATAAAGGGAAAGTATGAATATAATAATTTTATTTTCTCATTATGTGCATGCTCCTCTGCAGATGGGAGGACAAGATGGTTTTTCTGCAGCACAAGAAATCAAACCATTGAAATTATTTAAAGGGCACACTGATTCCTTTCTGTTCAGAGGACATAGTTTTTCAGTGTTTGTGCAGGATCAATGCAAATTAATCAATGAAAGCAACAAGCACTGAAGAGCTGAGACATTCAAAAGGAGGAGGGACAATAGTCCTGCAACCCAGACTTATTTCTCGAAAGCTTCTTTTAAAAAGATTTTTTTCTGAGGAGATATCAATATGTATGCTTGATCTTTTTTTTTTTTCTGAATGTTTCATACTGTATAAGCATACCCAGCATAATTGACCTCTCTTCACATTCTGCCCTGCTTGAGGACACACAGAAAGACCTCAGGAAACTGCCTGATGGAAATGCCAGTGTTAGGTGCAGAGCTAGAGGCAGAGTTTGACAGTAATAGGCTGGATGATAAACATTAATGTTTTCACTCCAAACCATGCTGCTAAGGTGCTGAAATCTCCTGGGGCCTGTATTCTGTCATGACAGCATATAATGACCATGTCAGAGGCATACACATTCTCTGGTGCTGTAGCAGATGATTTTGGCTTTAGCAGCTTGCCAGGAATATCAAGATGAAGAGGAATACAAACCAGCTGGGAGCAGGGCTGCATGCTAGACCTGGAGATGTGGAATATCACCACTGGCATTCCCATTGTGCCTGAGAAAGCTGTTCAGGTGATTTAATTAGCCCCTGGAGCATATCCAGAAGAATTAGAGAAATGCATCCCGTGTCTCCATCACACTCAAAAATTATTCAGTCATTTTAGGAAGAATGTTCTCTGCAATCACTTTTGAAGTGAGGTCAAAGTGTGAGAGAGATGGATCAAAAGCATTTCTAGAAAAAAAAAGGAAAAGAGCAAACCCACATTTGGGTACTGTGTATCAATATCAATTTGCCCAATTTCCAGTGTTTGATCTGAACAGCACAATTTAGAGATAAGTTTGCTGCAGTGGAATCTGGGATCTTTTGAAACAGAAAATTACATATCCCAGGAGTAATCAAACATATTCTTCAAAAACATGCAAGGTAAAAGAGCACCTATGCCACAGATAATCTCCAGAAAAAATGAGCAACATGATAGAGTGAAGTCAGCAGAGAAAAAAAGCAATTTATATACTGAGGGAAGTATTGCTTGTTGAAAAGGTGGCTTAGGAAAGAGGGGAAGTCTCTGTGGAAGTAAAAAGTAACACACGGAGCTTGATTAGCTCTGCCTGATAAGCAGAGAAAAAAAGCAATTTTCCTCTCAGTCCATGCCTGCCAACAAAGGGTGGATTTTAGCATTTCAGCTGCAGGAGAATTGTGCTTTTGGCAAGTTGTTCCATTTTCCTGCAAGTGCCAGCTGGCTCTGGTACCCATGTGGACTGGACAAGATGAGTAGCTCATACTTTCAATTTGTATTTTCCCAGGAGATTTTCTGTCCCTGGAAAGTCTTGAGGATGGATTTATGCTTCTAGAGGTCTGCCACACACTGTAAAATAATGCAGGGGGAAAATAGCAGTATGCTGAGGAAGCTGCATAACCAGGCTTTGTCTGCCTGTTCAGGGAAGCTCTGGTTCTGGGGCTCATTCCTGTAGCATGCAGAATGCTGACTTAACACCTGCTGATGGGAAAAGGTTCTCTGTAAGTGGCACTGCTTCCTCTGCCTCTCTGGGAGGGTAATGACAGAACAAAAATCCTCCCACTTGTGATGATTATCCCAGATATGAAGAAATCCCACAGTGTGATTACTGGAGGTTTTTATTAGCTGTATTTGTAGAAGGCTGGTGATGACAAATCCAACATTCCTTCTCCCCTGACTACATGTGTGCAGCCTTTGGCAAGAGTCATTCCATTGTTTCCTCATCTAGGAATGCATTTGCCTTTACCTTTTTCCTCTCTGCATTACAAATCTCTCAGCAGACAAGACTCTGCTCTTCTGGATAGCTCCTTGTGGGCATTTATCAGGCTTCTGGCAGTTTTGAAGGTAAATCATTGGCTTGAAGATACTGACTGCATATAGAAGAAACCCGTGCCATTGGAGTGCCTTCAGGAGGCTGAAATTCTAAACCCACGTAGTCACAGCCTCCTGACAGCCTCAGCACACAGCAAGACTCCCAGTATATGCTAAAAAAGTCAAAATACACCAGAATTTGCCTACAGCATCCCAAAATAGACATGCAGTTGCTGAAGCTGGTAATAGCTGAGCTCTAAAATCAGAAACTTCCCCTTGCATGGGAGGGGAAGGCTGGATATCTCAGCATTCACCCAACCTTTTCGCTGTTCCCTCACTTAGCAGCTTGTGCTTAGTTTACAGCTGAATTAAGAATGGTAGCAGGGAAATGCACAGGCACAAGTGAAAGCCTTTCTCTGAGGACAGGAGACCTCTCAGTTTGCCACGTGTGTTCTTATGTCTGATTGCTTGCTCTGATGATATTTGACCCAGTGTGACAACCAAAGGTCTGTGCTCCTCTTGACAAGCTTTTCCTTTTTCCTTTTTTTTTGGCCTGGTATGAAACAGGGCAGACCAGAACCTCTGTAATCCAACTCCTTAGTGTACAGGGACTGAATATCCCATCCTTACCACTTTTACATGTCCAAGTGGCTCTGTAAATGCAGGATACTGCAGATAATCTCCTGAAATGGTATCATTTTATATCCTATAGCTAACCTTCCTGATAGGTGAATCTCTCATTCATTATTGCTCCCCTTAATGCTTAGTTCCTGAAGTGTTGAGCCTGTTAGGAGGAGACTGGAAAAACAGAAGAAATAACAGTGGGAAGGTAGGGAAACTAAAGAATAATTTCATTAGTTGTTAAGTGCTGGGATTTTTTTAATGTGGTTCTACAGTCTTTGTAGCATCATAGAGCCACTGTAATGGTACAGTGTGCCCAAACATGTTCCTTTTTCTGCTGTTTTGGAATCATCAGCTTTTCTCTTTCTTTTTGCTACCTTCCCTTCCCCTTTAACCTGTCACACTTCTATTCCCTGGGAGAGAATTAACCACTGGTCCTTTCCCAAAGTGATTACAATCAGATAAGTTGCTAGAAGCAGCTCAAAAGAGAAGTAAACTGTTTGCATTTGGTAAAATAAAACTTGTTAGTGCTGTATGCACTTAGAGACTTATGGAGGAATTTTCCTGCTTCTGTTTCCCCTCTCATACATTCTGGCAATTGTACAAAACCAGTACAAACAAAACCTGTATTGATCAAGGTGCTTTCAGGACTCTTCCACAATGTTAGAATTTTAGTTTACTGACCAATAAAAAGAAGCACTTCTTAGATTGCCAGATTACCCCTTTCCTGTGCTCTAACAACTAATACAACAAAGCTCCTAGTCTGAATTAATTCAGAATTTCTCTTTTACATCAATAAAATGAGCTGAGTAGGCCTGATGTTCTCTTCTCCCATTAAAAATTCATGTTTAAAAATTTCAGAGGTTCCTATCCTTGCTTTAGCAGCACACAGACATGATAGAGTCAGAATAATTGGAATGAGCACTGGTTAAGAGAGACAAAGTCAGGATTAATTTTCATGAGAATCAGTTTCCTCTATTTTAGGTTTATAAGTAAGAAAGAAACAGGAAAAAGAAAACTGAATTTTGTAGGAAGCTTGTTCGAAAATTAAGCTTCAATATAGAGAAGATATTTATTGGGCATTTAAGAAGTTGGCATTTTGTAAACTTGGTTTGGTTTTGCTAGTCTATTATTTTAATAATCTACTTTTCTTCTTATTTCTCAGCCATGACTTCAGTAGAAATTATTTTACCCCAATTGGGCTTTCTAGACACTGGAGACCAACTCCAATTTTCAAATGAAATGGAAAAGTAATTTTTTGAAGTATTCACTTTCATTGCATTTATTCATGATTCTTACTAATTCAAGATATTCAGTCATTTGCACTGGCTAACAGGAGGTAATATCAATTATTGAGCCTTTTACCAGCAGGCTGCTGTTTCTCTGTACTGCACCTCCCATCCCCTGGACTTAGGATTTTTGTAGCTGAACTTTTAAGCACTTTTTGTGGAAATCTGGCAGTTCCTTCCCAGTGTACACAAGAACTTTCCAAAGCTATCCAAAGCATTGATTTGACAGAAACAAGAGAAGTAAAAAGGAAAATAAATGTGCTTGGTTTTGGAGTGGCTTCCAAGATCCTTTCCTACAAAACCACACCCCGGAGCATTATGGTTCATGACAAAGACACCAGAAAGGGAGTTTTACCAAAGAGATACTCTTGAGAGTTGTATTAGTATCATCTTACAGCTTTCTATAAACACACAGTCTGTATTATTTCTCCTCCACCTGTAGTCCTCATGTCCAAATAGTGTTTGAGCTGTTAGAACAGAACCATGACAGAATAGCTGCTGTTTAATTAAAGAAGCAAATAATATCAAGGCTGGCCCAGTGGGACACAGGCTGAGGGAAATGATGGACCCTTATTTCCTTTATCTCTCCAGTATTTACTGCTTGGATCTATCATCTTCCCAGCTGCTGATCTGAACACTACTTTTTAATCCCAAAGACTCAGATGAGAACTTCCTTACAAATAGCTCAGACTTCTTAAATCTGTTTTCTTGATATCACCTTGGAGACAGTTTGTGCCTGATGAAAATGGATTGTAGGTTTTAATGTAGTACTCTCTGTGAGAGAGCTGCACATTTTTAATCATGTAAAGATGCCATTTAAATATTATCTACCCTCTATGAATATTTGATACTCATCCCATATTCCTTGGAAAAATAGAAATAACACCTACATTTGTTACAGGATTTGGGCAGCAGTACTATCACCACAGTGGTTTTCACTCCTCCTAGGATTAGAAATACATCCTCTTTCTTCAGACCTACTCACCCCTAGACATTAGAAAGATAACATTCCAAAAGATGAGGACAAACTATCTGGAAAAGGTCAGAGGAGGCAGAGTTGAGGCAGAAGGAGAAGTAAACCCACAAGTGAGAACCATGGGGAGTATTTCTATCCTATTTCTTCTGTAAGAAAAATCGATTGCAAAATTAAATTTTATATTTAGAAAATGTATTCTGTGTTCCAGAGAGGTATAGTGGCTAAACAACTACTGTCCCCATTCCCCCTTCAGATCACAGAATATTTGAAAAATGAGGGAAAGGAGCAGAACATTCAAAGTCATGAGGAATATTCCATTACTTCAGTTCTCTTCCCCTTCCCTCATCCCACCTAGATCTGCACAGACACTCACTCTGAAGTTAGCCTGGGTAGTTTAGTTTACTTATGTGAAGTGAAGTTGTCCTAAGATAATTCTCTGTTGAACATTTGTTGTGTAAAGTTGGTTTTTTCTACACTTTTAGGCCTGTTAACCAGTTTTGTAGCCCAGATCTCCACAGAATAATTGTCATACAAAAAAAGGTGGGGTTTTTTTGTAGTTATAAAATATACTGCCCTTGTTGTATCCTGATTCTGTGTCAAAAGGGCTCCCTTTTTGAGTTTGTTTAAAACCACTGACTATTTTGTGTAAGGCTGCTTTGACCTCTGATCATTCCTCTCTAATGAGAGTGACAAAAAACCCCAGTTGTTCTTCCTTTGCCTCTTCAGTTACTGACATCTTTTTTCCTGAATTATTCATCTGCCTTCTGCTTTTAAAATTGCTTTCTCATGACAGATTTCCATCCCAATGAGAACAGCAGTGTTAGGGATTTCTTAGGTGCTCTGCCAGCTAAAGATTTACCCTCTTTAGAGCCTTGAAGATGCTGCCCCAAGCTTTAATGCCCACACATTAGCTGGGGGTCTTCAGTGCAGCAAAGCTGCTGCTCCTCTTGGTGCCTTTCCTGCTTGGACTGAGTTACCTGATGGGAATGAAGCCAGGGAAATGATGTGTTCAGCCCTGCAGCTCAGGAAATGTATGGATAAATGCAGTTATTACCATGGCCATACCTCTTTGCACCATCTAAAAATGGCATTTTTCTCCTCAGGAGAAAGCTGGTTAAGCTGGAGGACTTGGTTTAAGTTCTCCAATAGCTTGCAGGGTGTGAAGGTCCCTTGTGCAGAATCCATTCTGATTCAAAATGCAACAGGAAAACAAGAAGAAGGGAGGCAGGACTGGAGGAGCATAGAGGCCATGGATTAAAGGCACATGCATTATTCAGACTTTTCTCTGATACTGGCTTCAGTGGAAAATTGAATTAATTTTTTTCTTTTTTTGAGCTTTCATTGTTGGGATGTGAAATAGAGTTCTTCCTGCCTGGAGAAGTAAGAAAGGCTTGTCAGAATGGTAACCAGGCAGTGGGAGTGAGATAAACAGGGAGCAGAATTAAGTGAATATCAGCATCAGCTGGTTCTCCTTGTAACTTGATACAGGTGGCCTTTTTTTTTTTTTTTTTTAAGGAACATTTTCTCACTGCTGTTTCTGACAACCATGGCTCTGCTCGTTGTGTGTGTGTGAATTGATGAGTAATTATGGCTCCTAGCTTCCACCTGTTTCACTGGTCACTTTCAGCACTACCAGAGGAGGGATTCTGCTGGGATGCTGGAATTGTGCCTGGAAAGGACAAGAGCTACCAGAGATTTACAGCAAGGGACTGCAGGTAGAAAAGAAGTCAGATTTTAGAAATCTGGGTGATAAATTTATTTCATTCCTGAAGTAGAAAAGGCAAGCTACCTGTTTTATGTGTAGACCACCATGTTTTTAAAGGAGCTGCAGACATAATCTGGGTATGAAAAAATCTTGCCTGGGAAGCACCAGCTGTGGCAGTGGCAGTGCTAAGGATGCTAACGATGTTAATGATGCTAACGAGGAGCAGCTGAGCTCTGGGAGGAGCTGCTGGCCCAGGTGTTCCCAATGAAGCCCTCCCAGAGCTCCTGCCCATGTGCTGAGTATAAAAAGGTTCCCAGGAGAGCTCAGGAGCATTTTCTAGTTGGCGTGGGAGTGGGGTTGGGGTCTGTGTGCTGCTCCTGGGTTCCTCACTGCAGCAGCTCATCCTTCCCCAGGACACATCCCCTCTGCCTGCCCAGGTAGGAGCAGTTTGGGTGTTGTAAGGGTGTTGGGAGCTGTTCCTGAGGCAGCCCAGGGGGAAAATGTTCTGCTGGGGAGGTCATTGCCAGCTGAGGAGGTTGGGAATTGTTCCATAGTTACATATTTGTTATATGCATTGGGAATTGCCTTTTGCAATGTTCTGAAACTTCCCCAAACTTTTTCTTCTGATCTTAAAGTCTCTCTCCCTTATTCCCTTCTTCATGTTCCCTGGGAGGTTGGTGGGGAATAACAGAGCATCTCTGACTGCTCAGTGTCTAAAACTGTGAGAGCTTTCTGGCAAGATGTGGGTATAAATTGACCTGGCACCTATTTGAAGCAATGTCCTTCCTAGAATCAAGAGTTGAGAATATACAGATTTAGTTACAATAGCAAGAAGCCAATAATCCATGGGGTTGTGTTCTGAATGCCACCATTCCTGCTGTGGGGAAGGATATATATGTGTACAGATGGGTGCACTCATGTCTATGGTATATAAGCCTGGTCTGGGTGGAATACTTCCCTAATTTGCATTTTTTCTGGTTGTGAGCTACTTTATTCACTAATAGCTGAGAGATGGAACCCCAGTGCACTGTGCCCAGCTTGTAGCTGAGTGGGTCAGTTTCCTGCATGAATGTCAATGCAGCTGCATTTTGGTCTTCTCAGATCTTCTGCTGAGGAGATTCCCAACTTTGCATCTCCTTGTGTCTTTGTCCTTTATCCATGGAGTTGTAATTTCTTTTTAAATTTAGTTTCTACTGCTTTGTTTCTGCCTGTTTTGATTGTGCTGAGACAACTTTCTTCTCTGCCTGACTGCTACTTTCATGGAAACTTGGCTGCTAATTACTTGTCATGTATTCCCTTCCATTGTTCTCTGTAGTGATGGAGAACATAGGCTGTCTCCCTGAAAAAAAATGCATAACAATTTAGTTGGCTTTAGTTGGAGGTCAAATTGATGCAAGTGCACCAATTCTGTTTTTTTTAAAGAAGTCTATATTTCAGTTGAGTTTAAAAGGATTTGCTGACTTTAGGGTCTCATTATTGTAAATGAATCCATTGGAGTAGTGGCTGGGGTCATTTTATCACTGTGCTTTAAATTTAGCAAATGAAGAAACAGTTAATTACACTGCTGCTAAACTGTTCAAACTGTTAAAGTGCAGATCCAGCACTTCTCACCAGCACTAAAACCCTCTGAACTACTTTTCCTATGACTAAAAATCCCTCTTCTCCCAGGAGGTTGTGTCCAGCCCCTCAGCCTGATCACTGATGCTTCCAGGCACTGTGTAAATTCTGCAGTTCAGGCACTGACCCAACTTTAATGACAGATGTGGAGCATCACAGAGTGAGGGGGGAAAAGTAGGGCTTTGCCCACCATGGAGAAACAGAGGGATGCATCTGGTTGAGAAATTAATAGTCTGGGGGTAACTAAGAGAAATGAGAGAAAAAATATAAAGGAAAAAAACATGAATTTTAAAGCTTCACAAGGCAGTGAAGTTTCCATGTTTTGGAATAAGTTTTCAAATGGTTGGAAGAACAAGTCTGGGCTGGGAATTTTTGCTGTTACCTTCCCCTCCTCATGTGGCTCCCCGTGTTCTCTGGGAGAAGGAAAAGTTTCTTTAAGATCATGTGGGTCTGCAGGTAATTCTCAGTGATGAGATCTATACGAGGGAGTAATTTGGTGCAGTAGCAGTAAATCAGAAGGCAGAAAGTGAAGGTGTTTAGGCCTTATCCCAACTTTCCAGGCAGCTTGGGAATGTTACCTGGGTCTAGAGCTGTTATTTTCTGCTGGATCAGTCATCCTCACCATGCATATGGACTGGAAGTATCAAAGACCAGGCTTTGGTTGTGAGCCAGGGGATAGAAAATGTTTGAATACTCAAAACCAGAGATTGTGGTTGAGCTGCATTCTAAAAGAATTTATTTAACATGTCTCAGAATTTCTCAGTGAAGTGAGGCAGTACCAGAAAAACTGGGTTAGAGTGAGGGTGTTACTGCCAAACACATCAATGCATGCTTAGGGACTTTCTTCTCTATCTCTGAGTACAGAACTTGTGTCAGCTTGTTGAAGAAATGTCTGGAAGAAGGGGCTGATAATAGCAAACAAATCTTACACAGTCACTTTCTCATTTTGACAGTGTTTTTCCAGCCTTTGTGCTGTTGCTGACATAAGGGAAAATAAATTGCAAGCTGATTGAAGAAATCCTCTTTATAACCCTTCTGTGAATAACATGCTAAAGAAATCTGCTCCATGTCTTAGGCTTCTGGAGAAGAGTAAGTCCATTATTGGTGCTGTTTGGATGCCCATACCACATAGGCAGGATCAATAATGGGGATAATCATTTTACTACTGAGACATAAAATTCCAACTCCAAGAGCAATTCTGCTGGGACACATTTCCAAATCCTTTCACTGCTGTTTTTTTTTTCAAAGAATTAAATTCTATTTTAGTTCATCTGCAATTTAACAAACTGCTCTAAGTAAATGAGCTGTAACATGCCTTCTCTCCCATCATGTGTCTCCAGAGACATTTTTGTTATCAAAAAGTTTCTCTCTACTTGGTATTACCCCTACAATAAGGAACACAAAAGCATTCATCTTTTTTTACAGTAGCTTATTCTGAGAACTTTTTTTTTAATGTGGTTTGGGAGTAAAACATGTGTCTTCAATCATGAGTGATAATTCATAGGAAAGAAAATATAAATATATATATCAGTAGCACCAAGGACACAGCAATGCTCTTCCAACACGAAGAGGTCTATCTCAATTTGCTTCTACAGGATTTTGGGGAAAAAAATAACCACCTAGAGCTATGTATTGGGACATATCATTTTATTCTTTAGCTGCTTCGTGTTGGTAATACTAAAATTCTCTGACTGAAAAAAAAATGGCATTAGCAAATTGATCTGGAGACTTGTTGCTAGCTGCTCTTGTTCTATTCTGGCTCTTGAATTGAAGAGGGACTCAAAGGAGTACTGAAATGCAGCAGAAAGCTATAGATTCCATATGTACTTCTGAAAGACACTTTGTAGAAAGCTTATTTTACTTCTTGCAAAGCTTGGAATTCTCTGAAATATATTAATACTCTTCAGAATACCAGGTGGGAAAGTGTCTGGGCACAGTGAGATGGGAGCAAGGTGGAGGCAGCACTGCAGTCCCTGGAGCATCCCACGTCTGGGGCTCTGCTCTCACCCAGGCCAGAGGAGGGGAGGGCACAAGTTTATTATCTCAGCTGTTGTGATGGATTAAGGCTGACATGCTGCCAAATCTTATGTGGATTAGGAAGTTTCTCCCACTGATCCCCAGTGGCAGTCAGATGGGTTCATTGGTAGATTGTGGTGGACATTTAAATGTTTGAGCTGGGCAATTTGAGATGAACTGTCAGGATTCATTACTCCTGGTGAGGGAACAGTGCCAGGGAGTATCTGGCTGATGACTTGAGAGACACCTAAGTAAGCAGAATAAAACCCCAACTCCCTCAGCAAAATCTTGCAGCAGTGCTAAGGGGTCCAACCCCAACGACTGACAGCACAGTGCCACTTGGAATAAGAGAGGCATTAAAAGCTGTGGTTATTATCAGGGACTTAATGCTTCAAGGCTGGCAAACAATATGATTCCAAATCCCAACCCAGCAGCAGCCAACAAGGACTGCCTGCTCCTTGCTGGCAGGGGGCATTTGGGTGTGGAAACACTGGAAGCTGGTGAGTTACTGGTTAGAAGAATAAGCAGTTCCAAGGTTTTTAAAATTATTTCTTCAAAAGCTCCTGCCTCCCTTTCAGGAGCTGGACCACTTTGCAGGACTTAGTAAACACTGTGGGCTGAAAGGTCAAAATGGCAATGGGGAGAATGACACTTCTGACCCCAGCCTGTCACTTTATTGGGCAGTTCACTTGGTTTTACCTTTAGTTTTCCTGTTATTACACAGCATTTTCAGTGTGGTTACAATAAATCTTATACTCGTTCCTAGAGGTTTTACTCTCCAGCAAACTATCAGGGAATGTTGGGTGACTGTATTTAAAAAAAAAAAAAAAAAAAAAAATGGACATGCTATGATAGAAGAAGAATGCTGAAACTCTGGGGGAGAAGAGATGGAAGCTTGTGTAATATTTGATTTATAATTTAAGGAGAAGTAGATACAAATTTAGGCTCTTCAGAACTCGTGGATAGGAGCTGAGAACCAGCTTCTGTATTGTAGTATCTCAGTCCCACTGAAATATCATCTGTTCTTTATGAATTCTTTTAAGAGACTCTTTTGATACTTTTCTGGAAAATCCAAGCTCTCAGGTTTCTTTCTCTGTCATTGTAATTACAACTATATTTACAAACTTCTGTAAAGAAACCTAGGGACAATTTTTACTCAGTTCCTTCTAAACATTGGTAATTACCAATTCTTTCCCCTCAGGACTGATTCTTGTGGCTAAAGGTCAACCTTCATATGTTTATAGCTATTCCTTCCTAGTCACGTTTTCAGGACCACTTTGTTTCTTGATACAGCTGTAGTAAGGCTTACCATGCCTTGTGGGTTGCTGTCAGCTGCTCTTCAAAGACTATAAAAGAGTATTCCTTCAAAAAGCCTTTTCTTAAATCTCTTGTCTGTCACCTGTTTCCTCATCTCTATGCATTTATTAAACTTCTGTCAGGATGGATGGTTAGAAGCATGATTTTTTAGCCCTTTTGGTGGAAGAAAAAAGCAACTAAATACCTGAGGAGCAAATAAAAAGCAGTAGGCTTTCATATTTTGGGTATATGCTTCAGTCTTTAGAGAAAATGAGTTGTGTGACCTTTCCCACTCCTATCCTTTGTTGTGCAGATCTCAGCATGAGTGGTGGATTTTGCTTTGAAGGGGAACTCAGTAAGTTTGCATCAGTGTGTGCAGCTGCCAGGGAACCATGGAACAGTCAGAAATTAAATGCATTTACAAAGATTCTATGGAAAAGGGTATAATTATGTTGTATTATGAATCTTTTATGCATCTCCTAGTCTGTAAGTGCAAATGTACCCATTTGTCTTGTCTGGATAATGCTTTAGTTTGAAAAAGCTCTTAAGGAGTTCTCTCATCTATCATCTAGTGTTGGGGCATGAGATTTTATACATTTATAGGCAGTCACTGCAATCTACAGCCAAAATAGAGCTTAGTGGGTTCTAAATTTGTATTTAATACCTTTCAGTGTAACAAAAAAGAAAGATATAATTGCAGCTCTTTTTATATAGATTTGCACATCTGAATGTGTAAAAAAAAAAGTTTCCAATCTTTATATTGTAAAAATACACATAACAGAATGCAAACTACAGTGTAAATATCAAGAGAATTCTTTGAGGTTTTAAGTAGACTTTCAACAAATGTGTAAATACAAATGTGAATTTACTATATGATTGTTAACTTTTGGGGTTTTTTTTGCAAGAAACCAGACATAATCCAGGAAAACGTGGGCCTCAGGGTTTTTTCTAAATGCTAATTCTTAGAATATCAGCATATAGCCTGAAGGAGAGAACTTTTCATCCAGAAAAAACCCCACAGAACAACCCTAAGGATGTACCAAAGGTACTTCAGGTGCTTCAAAATAAAATTCCTCAAGTATAAAATGCTTGCCTAAGATGTGCTGCTTATTGATGTAATTAATACAACAGCAGAGGAGGTCAATGCTAAGGTGTTGCATTAAAATTCATGTTTGATAGAAGTGGTTATCTGCTTTTTAGCATTTCCTCTGGGGGAAAAAGAGGACCTTACATGTTTTATCAATTAGTGATCTAAGCAGAATAAAACTAGAAAAGAGCTTTTCCTTTAGCCTGTTCTATACAACTCTAGCACACCTTAGTTGGACATATGTCTGGGTGCTGCCATACCTGTGAGTACTTACCATGTTGTCACATTTTCAGGTGATAAATTATACTCCAGAAATAAAAAAACCCAATATGAATTAATACTGTTCCTTTATATCTGCAGTCAGGAACGTGAAGCAGGTTTCAGCTCGATTATAAATTTAAATCATCTTGGATCAGAAAGAATCAGATTCCCCCAGGTGGTTGCTTTGGGATATGACTTGGTAGTTTTGAAGCCAGTTTCTAAGGAAATGATGTTTGGCTTATAGACCACACCAAGACAACTGAAACTGATTGTTGCCTCCTTTAGAACTGGACTTAGAAGTCTAGTGATGGAAATAGCTTAAAATCAACTAATGCTATACCCTGCAGAGGTGGGATTGTTTAGACCGTGGCACTTCATGAGCAACTTTTTTTGGGAAAAAAGCTTGTATTGATTCTGGGCTTCATACAGAGGATGTGGTCAGGAGCACAAGAAACCATGGGAAGCATTTGAAATTTTGAGCTGTAGGCAGATGTGGAAATACTCCCCTTTGGGACAAAGACACTTAGTGGGAAATTAGTTAAAATATTCAGAATTTTAGCATATTCTTCATCTGCAAGGTGGGTTAGATGTGACAGCATTCATTTAGAGCCTGGATTTATATACACAGCAACTGGTTTAAGTTATGGTGTGTGCTGCACAGAAAAGAAACAGCACTGCTTGGAATTAAAACAGATAAGACATAAAAAAAGCAAATGAATGGATCTTATTCTTTCCTAAGTAAATGGAGTAGAAAATGGAGAGTGGTTCTGACAAGTCAAAGGGCTTCCTGTTTTATTCCTTCTACGTCTATGAAATATGAATTCACATCTAGGCAGGAAGAGCTTGCTTGGGTTTTTTGTCTTGTCAACTTGGAACATGCAAACATCCAGAATGTGCCACCTCCTCACTTCTGTCCCCAGCTTTGCCTTCTCCTGGCTGTGTCAGATTGACTCAGAGTGGGCACCACCCCCCTGCCCTGGGCTTTTCCACTTAATGTGGAAGTGGGCATGTGTGTGGCTGCTCTAGGCAATGCATATAAATGATAAAGGCAGGGTTTTAGCTCTTCCAATTGGGTTTTTTTTGTTTGAAAGTAAGTATAATGTCTCATCTTTCTCATTCTTTTTTCTTTATTTCTGATCACTTTTTAAATCAGTGAAAAGAAAGCTATCTGTGAGAGACCAACTAATTTAGTTTTGATTTGCAGGTAGACTTTTCTGTTTTATTACAAATCAATTCTAGCTTACCACAAGTCTGATTTAACATTCAAAAATGGGCAAGACATTTTTATTTGATAATTTGAAGTTTTCAGGCTTGGTCATTTTGTGGGAATAACCTGTCCAGCCCCACAAAGGTAAATCAAGATTTTTTTTTTTTTTTTGCCATGGTTTATTCCTTCTGTCAGTATTTTGGTCAAAAGTCCTGACTATGCAGCAGCATAGACTTGGGCTGAAAGATGTTAATGTATTTAATAAAATACATTCAAATCCTTTTGATAGGCTTCAGGATTAGTAGAAGGAAGATAAGCACCCCTCTTAAATGACATCTGAAGATCTCAAGCTGTATGTAAGAGTTATCCTTAGGATATAGTTTTATTTCAATAATCTAGGTAGTGTAGGTACTTGCTAGCCATGATTATATGTACACACAACTCAGATTTGTGACTTCTTTGCTCCTATACTTGTGACAGTAATAAGGACAAGTATTTGATTTTAGAGCATGAGGATCTGGTTACTGGTCCTGGTAGTGACCTTCCAGGTGACCATGAAGTGCTGCAGAGTGGCAATTGGCAAAGCCTTAGGGGGCCACAGGTTTATCAGACTGCAAAATAGTCACTAATAGGGCACCTAGAGAGGATCCTCCTTGTCTGTATAAAAGACACCAGATCTAGGCAACTCTTTCATCTGCTATGTCAAAAAGCAAAAATGATGGGATTTTTAAAGGAGAATATTATCATTTTTAAGATGCACTGACATTTCAGTTGTCAGTGTGTTTTTAAAACATCATGAGTATTAAACTGCAGTAAAAAAATGCTTTACATGTCTTCTGTCTTAAAAGTACTCGAGTTGTAGCTGTGCACTGGAGTGCAACACATCCTACTGTTTAGCCTTGGCCAAACTTTTTAGCTCTCACAAAAGTGGAGGCAGTGAATCACCAGGTATTGTGCAAAGATGTGTTCTGCCCATATAGCAAGGTTATACACTAATACAAAACTGTGGGAACTAATTCCTTATTTCCCTCATTCAAAACCCATCATAAAGATATCCTCAAATTTTCCACGTTGTATTGCACAGATTAAAGAAAATAAATCTCTGCAGTCACTGCTTTTCAAATAGAGAAAATCAGAAAGATGTCAAAACATTTACTAGACTTGAATTTTAAAAAAAAGTTTATATTTTCAGAAAACCCTGTCCACCTTGTAGAGTTTTCTTTCATTTTCACACTGCAAGGACAGGAGAGGGACTTCTCATGTCAGGGCTTTGAGGGCAATAATAGTGGCCCTGGCTCCTCTGGAGCCTCCCTGACCATGGGACCAGGAGTCCCAGTGTCACCTGAGGTCAGGGCCATCCAGCACAGCCCTTCCCTGCTCCCTGCATCCCCATCCTGAGGGAGGAAGCAGATGTGTTAAAGTAAGGATGTGTTTATGTTCCCTCCTGAACAAGGTCAGTGAAGAGAAGTCAGTCCTGAGAAAGCAGATGACCACATTGATATTGGATAAGAGACTCGTCTTAGAAACTGTATTTGGGCTGTTCTTACCTGATAGATCATTATTCACTTATTCTTTTTGGGGGAAAGACCCACTACTTACTATTTTATCCATCTGAAGGCTTGTAAGGCTCAGCTTGGCAGGGTGCTGGCCCATCTCATGGGAACTGTGTTCTTACCCAGCAAGGTTGGAGCAGGATACCCCTTGGTCCCTTCCAATCTGGCATTCTGTGACTCTGTGTTAAAGGCAGTTTTTGAAGACCTACACTTGAAAAGTCAAAAAAGCAGTATAAAATCCTGTCTCGGAGCACCTTGCCATTTTTAAGTCACCCTAAAACCTAAGGGTTGACCTAAGTCAACCTCTCAGTTGAGCTTCCTTTTGTATCTTGGTGAAAACCCCACATCCCATTCATACTCAAAAAGAAATCTGCCCACCTCTCAGTAGCTGCAGCTTGAGGTTTGACAATTTCAGCAAATTCCAGAGCAGGTCTAAGTAGAGTGTGGGATGGTAATTGTTATGTTCTTATCTTTGTGTTTGAATGTGCAGCCAGACTGAGTTCCCTCTTTCTTTCTTTCTTTCTTTCTTTCTCCCTTGGCATCTACATATTGTCAATTATGTCTAAATACCAGAGTGCTGTTTAATGTAGGCAGAAAAGAAAGGGATGAAGGATGGCTCCTTGACTGCTTTCCATCCAGAGATCCTTCTCAGAGTTCAGGGCTGTTCTTTGAGCCATTCCACAAGATTTCCACAGGCACCACTGGTTTTATAACCCCCTCAGGCAATGCTGAAACTCTACCCATGCTGGGAATGAAGCCTCACCATGTGTATCTAATAGCACCAAAGAGAGGAACAAGGATTGGTGCTGACACAGCATTCAGCTCTTATTAAGTGTTTAACAGACTACAGAAATCCCCTTAGCTGCTTTTTTTTTAGGCTGGCTTTTAGATTATTAGGAAAGGCTGTCTGGAGGGTGAGTTCCCAAATAAATGCTGGTTAGATAGCTACTTGGGACCATTATACTGAAGTGCTTTGTCCAGTCCTGGGCAGGCATCTGGGCAAATAATATTGGGAAAATTCAGGTGTATTATGGCTGTGCAGTGAAGGACAGCACAGTAATGCAAAACTCCATGAGACAGCTGTATATATCTATTAATATATAAATATCCATGCACAATATGCAGGTATCTGTAGATATTGCTTGTTTTATAAAAGCTCTGTACATTTACATGAAACCTGTACCTGTATACAGCTTCAGTCCTGTGCTTTACTTTCCTCCCAGTTAAATGGTGTAAGGAAGGAAAAAAAAACCCAAACCACTGCAGTTCCAGTGAGAATGAGGCCTTGCAACATAGGTGGAGTCATATATCAGAACATCTCTCATTCAGGATATTTTAAAATTCTAAGAAACACTTTGAGTGAAACATACTAAGAATTCTACTTCTAAAAAGTTAGTTTTCAGAGAAGATGGATTGAAAAATATTAAACATATAAATATTTCCTTTAAACAGATCCTCCTTGCAACTCTTTCCACTGAATAATTCTGATAGGATTTTATTTCTTGTTTGGATGCACATTACATGAGGAATAGCCTCATTTTTTCAGTGAGATTTGTCTGCCTGCTAGGAAGTCTAATTCATTTGATATACACTCAGCAAGATTTGTCACTCAAACATTGAAATTACAGAGAAAGCCATTTATATACCCACATAAATAGGACTTCAGAAAGTTTGCCAATAACTTTTGTGGGTATTTGTTTAGATTTTGTGCTAGAGCTTCTTACTGTTCTGCTTTCCCAAATGAAGATTTCTTTATTTCAGCCCCTTTACTCTGGTGAATTTCTCCTGTTTCTGACACCCCTCATTATTTTCAGTTTGTTTGTTTAGTTGCTATTTTACCTTTGCTATCAATTTTTGTTACTTGAGTTGCTTGAGTATTCATGTAATAAGCCTCCCACTTGTTTTTTAATGACCTCTATAATTCATGTTTGAGCAGTGTCAGCCATTCCTCAGCTCACTATAGGAGTTTTTACTCCTCCCTTTGATAATACAAAGCCTAAACTCAGTGCTCCCCTCAATCAGGAGCTCACGTTTTGTCCCTAGAATAAATCACTGTCACCTTGCCAGCCATACCAGAAAAATTCCTGCCAGTTGACTTATTGTTAAAATATGGTCAGTCAGGTTTATGACTTAATACTTGTATTACAGTGCATACTGCTAAGTGCTTCCTTGGCAGTTCCCAGGGTTCAGGACATCCCACTTCCCTCTGTTTGTGTTTCCTACCAACCATCAAATGTACTTAAGGATTAAGCTTTGTCCTATATTACTGATAATATTGTATATAAAAAAAGCTATCATCCAGAAAATGACTGCATAATCTTGTACCTAATTTGAATGCTCTAAGATGTAGGTAAGAGGAAATCAAGAGAAGTGTATGTGGATATTGCCCATTAGATAAAGAATTCTCTATTACACATGCACAGTCCCCTTCTTTGCATGTGCAGCTGTAATTATTTAAAAAAAAAAAAAGCTGCCAAGCCCTTTTTATACATGCAACTAAACAAAAAATGCCCAAGTGCAGTGCTGCTGCTGAATGATAGAAATAGTTTGCCATGGTTATTATAGGTACTTCCAGCATGATAAAGCATCCAGGCCAAAAGACTAGGAGCAAAATAGGAGAAACCTTGGGCTATTAAAAGTCACACTAAAGAAAACTGAAGTACCTTCACCTGGCAACAAGAATAAGATAATATAGAGATTTTCAGAATGGAGGAGAAAGGGGCCTTTCAATAGCTATATGTCAATTAAATTCCAGGCAGAATCCTACATAAAGCCACCCTTTTATGCCTTAATTAAATAACCCTTGAGGTTGAAGTGCCAAAAGGCAGCAAGGTCATGGGGAAAATGGTAATTATTTCCTAGAGCTATTGATTCTATGTTAATGATTTGAGATGATGCATGTGGCTTGCATCTCATAACCTTACCTAGAATGGCAGGTGGTGTTTTGGGCTTCCTGTGTCCCCTGGGAGGAGGCTTGTTTGCACATCTTTCACTGTGTCTACACTGATTACTGCAAAAGCTGGAGTGTGGGAGAGAGGAGCTCAGAGTCTGGGTCAGAAGCAAAAAGTTTGACTTTTTGTCAGGGGAATGATAACCAGAGCAAATGGAGAGATGACAAACTAAAAGAAATGAAAGGTAGACAATGTGTAAAAGAAGCCAGAAGAGAATATCTATCCACCCACTGAGTGTGACAGGCTTCTGAAATCAAATTTCTGGAGGATGAGGCAGTTTGGCCTGGGAAGCTCCCAATACTTCCTTAAGCTGTTGTATATCAGAATTCCTGTCATGTTTTTGTATCTTCTAAAGGCCTAGCCATGGAAAAATGTAATTCCTGAGTCTTCCAGTATATTTTACCTTCTTGATATTTATCTTCATGACTTGAAAAGTATAAGCTAGAGATATCTTTGAAAAATGTGTGTATTTCACAGTTTTTAAGGGCCAAGAAGAAGGCAAGAAGGTATCTATTCTCTGTGTTGTCAATGTGTTGATTTTCTGGCTCAAAATCTCCCCAGCCTTCTGTAACTTAGATGAGCACCATGCTTATGCTGTGAGTGGTTTCACTGGTTGTTTTGTTGTTGTTGTTGGTAAGTTATAAAAGTGAGTATGGTGCTTTAGGGAAGCAACTCTTTTCCCAGAAGAGATCAGAGATTCTTTGGAAGTATTCATGCTGCTGTAGTTTGTCTTTATTACAGAGAACAGCTACAGGTTGGCATAATCATAAACTGCTGTTGTGCTGCCTTAATGTGTTCATGGAATAGACATTAATAGAGAATCTTCTGTAAGATGAAGAATAAATCAAAACCCAAAGGGATCTGAGTTTGTAAACAGTCCACATTCACCAACCTGCACCAAAGCATTCCAGGATGAGCAGTCTAACAATATGAGTAAGTATTGCTCAGCATATCTCATCTTGCCATGCTCCCAAGGAACACATCTGGCTTTCATGGCAAGGCTGAAGTTCACTTGTTGATGAGGAGGGATGGAAGTTGCCTCCATACTTTTAGTCTCATTCTGTACTGACCCCATCTGTCACCTTTAACTCTCTTGATAAAGAGCTTTATTCTAACTGGATCCTGAAACTGGTATTACTGTGTTTACAGTAAATACTCTCCCTTCCTTAGTTGTGGTTGAAAGGATTAGCTGGAGAGTGAAACTTTGACTTTCTAAGATTTGGTTTGTCTGGAACACAGGGAGATGCAGCAGCAAGGAGTCATTTTTTTCAGTCACTGTCTATGCTGTGCCTGTTGGAAACACTGATATGGATTTCAGAGACTGTCCCTGTCAATATAACCAATGCACAAGTAAAATAGAAAAAAAAAAAAAAAGGAAATCAGGAAATGAAGTAGGTAGAAAGAAAATATTTAAAATAATGGAGATGGGAGAAGAAAGCACTGGAAATTGAGGGGCACTGGAGTACTGATTTTACTCACCAGTTGCTATTCACATACAGATGTTAAAAGCTGAAAATATTTTCATTATCACTTGGGCTTTTTATTGTTTTTTTCCCACATTGCCCTCATTTCAGTGTCTGTCTCTCTGTAATGACTTAGTGCTGTTTAATGTCTTCCCTGCTCATCACCTCCCATTACTACTGGCACCAACTCCCTGTGATTTGCCCTTTGTAGCCACCTGCTTTGAATTTCTTCTGCAGCAACTGCAAAAATGGTAGAGGGCAATTACAGGGCAGACTGATGCCTGGCAATAGACCTAGAGGTGCATTATTTATTTGTGATATTTTAATATTTAAGATTATGGGACACATTGAAATTTCCAGTTTAGGAAACAATTTCAGGAGGTTATAATGCCACTCTTATTCCAGCTGCCACTAGAATGAAAACGTGTTTTTTTTATGAAGCCTTTTAAACTGATTATCAGAAATCAGCCTTTTTAGTACTCTCATAAGAATTCATTCAGTACTCTAAGAAGGAGCAGAAAAATATCACTCTAAATGACCTTTGCTCATGCCTTCCACAGATTTGATTGGAAGTAAGCAACACTACTCATGTTACTATTACTGGCTTTCCTTTTTGCTTCACAAGGGGAAGTCCTACCAGTTTACTCCCTCATGTACATGCATACCCAGTCCTCCTATTTTATTTACTTCAGTTGGGCAATGGAAATGCTTTGATAGCTGCTGCTCACTATGTCATAGAGACTTGTATGGGATTTTCTAAGGCCAAGACCAAGATCTTGTAAGCACTGCCTCCACAAATAGTCAGTAAAATGCTGTCAGTCTCTTCCTTTTTTAACTAAAAATTCTTTTTCATCCTTCCTTTCACTCCCCTATTATCTGTTATCCCTACTGATCAAGGGGATTACCAGGCTGCTCTCAGATTGGGCTGTGATAAGGCAGAGTCTGATAACAATTAGGCTTGAGGAGCAGTAGTGAAGCTGTGGAGGGAATGCAGAATCAGAAATTATAGGTAGGGTTGCAGATTGGAGTGGAAATGCAGCAAGATGACTTTTGCAACTTGTTTACAGGCAAGGGGTTCAAATGGACCACCTGAAAATCCACTGCTAGTGTGCTTAAGGGGAAAAATGTTCCTCAATTTTTTTAGGAACATTTGTTCCTAAAAATGTTCCTAAAACATTCCTAAATTTGTTTTATTTGCTTATACAATGCCTGCCTGAAGCCATAGCTTGAGTCAATTTAAATAAAAGAGTAATGTACATTATCTCTTGGAAGGCAAGTCAAGTATCCTGTGGCACTTGTGCTAAATTTTTGTCTCTTGCAAAAAACTCCTGCAAGTGAGATCAATTAATTATCTGCTTTCAATGCACAGTCAGTAATGCCTATCATTTTTTATTGCTGCAAGAGCTTTTACCAAGGAAACAAACTCTCTGCCAGATAGAAATCAAACATAATTCTGCAGCTATTACATCCTCAAGTGAGGCAACACTTTCACTAAAGGGATATTAATGCTTCAGGTGATGGCATTAAATCATGTATGTATATATTCTCAGGCACCCAATAAACCTCAGACACTGAGATGCCATCAAATAACTTTGTGTACGAGTCAGGTGATATTGATCTCCTCTTCGCTTGAAATAACTTTTTAAGATCTATTTTTACAAAGATTTTAAATCTCTGCAGGGTACTGAGAACATTGGCCATGCTTGCAGAACATGAGAATCCTGGCTTCTGATGTATGTACTGCTGCTTAAAGGTGTCAGAGTGACCTTGGGAGGCCCTGAGCCCTAAGCACTCTTTTGCTGGAAAGCAGAGAGCCAGAATTACTGAGCTGCATCACCATTTGTCTCAGCTTTCAGCCTTCAGGGCTCTGCTCCAAGCTGGAGTGGGGCACATGCATAGGGATGGCACTTGTGTAGCAATTTCTGTGAGAATGCCTGAGGAATTGGTTCATGTGAGCTCCTGAAAAGAGCCTTGACTGCAGCAACATTGGCTGCTTGGATATATTTGAATATATTAGCAGAGGCACGTTGCACAAATACAGATTACTGTATCAGCTCCTTTCTAAAAATTAGGAACACCTTATTGTGTAATATGTACATCATACACACATATATATTGTTATATGTATATATTGCACACACAATGTGCAGCATGTAGCACAGTGTCTAATTTCTGAGTGTTTGGGGTAGGACCCTGATTTAGCTGCAGAATTCTCAGTTCACTGGAATACATGAATCTTTCAAAGAACTCTGTCAAGAAATGTAACCACCCAAATTCTGACTCGTGTTAAAAAATAAATGAAGGTGTGGGCTGTTGTTCACAAAATCCATTATAAATTGAAATGCTTCCCATTTTATTTGAACCAGGAATAAATTTAAAGTATGGAGACTTTTATTGTGTTTAAACTTCCTGCCTCGGTTTGAATTAAATATCAGAAGTCTTAAAACCCTGTCTGAAAGTGAAACAGTATGGATGGTGTATTTAGGCACTTTTATCTCAATGCAAGTCTGCTGCACTTTTCCTGGAATCATTTAGACAAAAAACATGAATCTGCTTATTTTTAAAAATCTTTGTTCCTCAGGTTGGTGAAGATTTGGTTAAATCTTTGGTTCTGTCCAAAAAGTTAAATCATGTTGGTGTGATTTCCCCTTCACATGCCCGTGCTGGCTGCTTAAAAATTACTCTAAATTTAATTTTTGATCCAGATGGCTACTGACCACGTTTCCAGTGGGAACTGTCAGGAGAAATAGTCAATACTTTGACTCACAAACAAGTACTGAGCTGCAGAACCTTTAAAAAGGCATTTATCTTTGTATTCCCTTTTTCCG
The DNA here is from genome assembly GCF_036169615.1 of Heliangelus exortis. Lineage (NCBI taxonomy): Eukaryota > Metazoa > Chordata > Aves > Apodiformes > Trochilidae > Heliangelus > Heliangelus exortis. The sequence goes on from NC_092426.1 coordinate 41,835,881, forward strand.
GATGATTTTTTCCCTTTTTCCGGATGATTTTTTCCCTTTTTCCGGATGATTTTTTCCCTTTTTCCGGATGATTTTTTCCCTTTTTCCGGATGATTTTTTCCCTTTTTCCGGATGATTTTTTCCCTTTTTCCGGATGATTTTTTCCCTTTTTCCGGATGATTTTTTCCCTTTTTCCGGATGATTTTTTCCCCTTCCTTTCCAGCAGATACCCACTTTGCTTGTGCTCATGTTGGTCTGTCTGTAAAATTCCTGGAAATACTAAAGCCTTGAGCTCTCCAGCTTCGTAGGAAATCCAGTTTGGGGTTTCTTTCCTTGGTTGGACTTTCTTTCCTCATCATCCCAGCAGTTTTCTTCACGAATGGGATCAATATCAGAACATGAGTATTTCACACTCCCAGGCCTGTCAATATTGACAGGATCAATGGCTTGAGGATGCAGAGTGAGCTGGGGAGGTACTGATATTCTCCTGAAACCCTGAAATATTTGGTCAAGTGTACATTATATATATGTACAATTTATTTGCAGTCAGTCTGTTCTACATTTCTCCTCTCCTGGTCATTCTGAAAGCTGCTGATGTTTTTTCAGTGTCTGCACTTCAGTTGCATCCCCAGTTCACTTGAAGTTGAGCAGAGTGTGGCAAAACACCAGAAAGAAAAACATTTATCCATGGACATTGGGGAGGGACTTTTTAGGATGTCAGGGAATGATAGGACATGGGGGAATGGATTCAAACTGGAGGAGGGGAGATTTAGATTGGAAGTTAGGAAGAAGTTCTTCCCATGAGGGTGGTGAGACCCTGGCACAGGTTGCCCAGAGAGGTGGTGGAAGCCCCATCCATCCCTGGAAGTTTTTAAGGCCCCAGGATGGGGCTCTGAATGAGTGGGAGGGGTCCCTGCCCATGGCAGGGGGGTGGAACTGGATGAGATTAAAGATCCCTTCCAAGCCTGAAAATTCTGTGATTTGTCTGGCACGTGAAGACACTTTGGCTGAAAAAATAGTTAATATGTTTGTGTACTGAATCATCAGGATATGCAAATGAAAAAAGGAGCATTTGTGAAGATGAGTGGAGACTGAAGAAGTCCAGTTCTCAGTTACAAGTAGCTTGTAAAATTAAGGAATGATGTCAGCAAGGTAGAGGCAGAGCTGGAAGTGGAACCAGACCAGCCCTTCAAGTCCAAGTTTATGTGCCTGAGAGTGAGAAACAGTCTTCACTGGAAAAAAAGCAGAGAGTGCTGCTGTGACCCAATATATTCTTTAGAGCATAGAGGAAACCAGTGCAGTAGTAATAATGCATTCAGAGGAATAACTGAATGCATTATAAAATTAACAATTCATTCATGAACATTAAAGAAATCATGGAAAAGACTGCAGGCACCTTGGAAGTCATTGTCTCTCTTCTCTGTTAGAGGGCAGGGCCTGTCTCATTTTTGCTTTGTTCTTTACAATGTCATGGTCTCCAAGCAGACTAAACCAGTGCCTCGCTGTCCTTACATCAGAACATCTAACATGAAATAAACTCCCTTCTTTTAATGTCACTTTATATCCATTCTCCTTACAATCTGTGATAAGCCCATATTCCACTTCTCTCAGCACAGAACTCAGCTACTGCATCTCTGAATGTTTTCAGTGACCTTTGTTTACTCCACCCCGGTTTCCTGCTTAAAATCTCTTGTGCAGAACCAGACAGGACTCTTGAAAAGGGCAGCTTTACAAGAGGTGAGAGGGTTCAAACCACTACTTCATACATCTAATATATAAAATATCTGTATATACTTCCTAGTATGCTTATTGGTCTTTACTGCAGCATGATATTGTTGGCTTGTATCCCACCTTTGATCCAGTTTAATTCTAAGATTGTTTTCTATGTAGTTACAGCTGACCCAGTCACTCAAACTTCTGTTTTCAGTTTACCTTTCCCAGACCACAAAAAGAAAATGATCTATCCATGCTTAATGACCCTGGTAATATTTATGCTAGGAGGAAAAATTAAATTCTTGTCCCTAAGATTTAACTTGTAAATCCTTGCTGCTCACCCATCTCTAAATTATTTATTTGGCTTTGGAAATGAACTAGTTTCTTCAAATTGTTCTTTGTGAGTTCTTTTACAAAAAGGGTGGGAATATGAAGAACCTACTGGACTGTACAAGCTGGAGAAACAGAACTAGTAAAGTTGTACTTCAACAGTTTTACCTGAAGACATTGAGTTTTCAAGTTGCCAGAGTAAGCTGAAAGTGTGGGTGTCTCCTAGATGCCCAGATGTGAGGAGAGCTTCAGTTGTCCTGATCCAGCCTCATCACTCCCTACTTATATTTAGCACTCTTCCTAGCACAGAAGTGTAATTGCAGACAAGAAAATGTAGAAAATACTTTTTTTCAGTGTCCATACTGACCACTGAGCTTGAGAGATCAGCTTTCCTGTATGCTGTGTCCCAGTTGGCATTCTGGGACTCTTTCCTTGCTGGCTTGACTCCATGATTGCAATTCCCTTTTTCTTATATTCAGTAACAAATATAATTGCAGCTATGGGCAGCTGCCAAAGCCTGGCGTGGCAATGGGATTGGGAGGGATGTGAGGACTCAGAATAGATTAACTAAGACATAAATTAAGGAGGTGGGACAAAGGCAATCCCTATATTTAAGAAAAAACCAAGAGTGCATTCAGTAGCAGCTGATTTTAAGGATGCTTTGTACAAAGCACAGAAATAAAGAAATCAAGGTGGATGTTTATCCAGTGACCTGATGGGTGTGAAGCATGGGGTGGGGGGGAAAGCCTTTCAAGTTAAACTTGTGCAAAGGAAGCAGTTTTCACTTGTGTTAAACTTAAGGATAAAAAACAGCGATATCTGTTAAGATACTTGGAGGCATTGATTGCATCCAGCTTACTGGGTAACTCTTTTCTTACAAACAATTCACTTTAAGCTATGTACTGGTCTGAAGTTTCTTCAGGATCTTGTCAAATTGTAAAACTTCTTCACCATTTCTTCACCCAAGATTCAATACTGTCTGTAACAATAGGCAGCAACATATTCAATAATTCCAATATAAGCTTACATTTTCCAAAATGTAATTTAATAGCATTTCTTTTTGTGGAATTAGATAATTATTTTGGATCTTAAAGATATTTAGGCTACTATTTGATGTTTGATTATTTTATCCCAGAGTTTGTCATAAAAACTACTGCAAGACTTCTGATAGGAACGTGAGATTGGTCAATGCTTGTGATGGTCTTCACAGCAGCTGCTGCTCATCTTGGGGTCTTTTTAATGTTATTTAATGTTATCTTCCAAACATTCCTGAGCTCAAAAGGAATGGTGATTTCCTCAATATACAGATTCTGTAATTCCTTCCTTGATGATTTTTTTCTCAACACCCTACAGAGAAGGATAGATCAGGATAGATCACTGACAGAAGACTCTTGTTAAGCAAAACCTGATCCTCTCACACATCCTGTTAAATCTGAGCCTGGACACCATTTTTTAGATATTTTTCCTGAGCAGTGTGGACAAAACAGGAATTTATTCAATGGGAAACAGCAGTGTAAAGGCTGTTGCTAACTATGCACTGTTACACTGACAAGTATTTATTTGGCTGTCAGTGCTTTAATAGTCATTCTCTGACTTCTCTGAGGGTACAGCAGGAAAGGATTGTGATGGATGGAATAAGCCCGTGGTCTGGGCACAGTCTATTTAGACTGTATGTAAGCAGTGGTAATAAATGCAAAGCAGATGAGGGATGAATTAGCCTAAACAAAAATGGATTAGGACCATTTTTTACAGCATCCCAACTCTGATCTGGGGAAACAAATATTCTGTATTTGTGGTGGGATAGATGCCATTCCCCCTCCCCCTTAACAGGACAGGGGGATAAAAAGGTGAAAAAAAGCTCATGGGTCACAATACTGTTGCCAGTTAATATCATAGGCTTGACTTGGAGAAATTTAATTCAATTTATTGATGACTAAAAATACAGTAGGTTAGTGAAAAACAAACTAAACCCAGCTTGCCCCCTCTTTCCTAGGCTCAAATCCACTGCTTCATTCCTGACTATTCCACCTCTTCCTGCCTCAGTCTGTGGATGGGGCTGTGCTCAGTTTGTACCCTTGGTGTCTGTAGGACTGTTTCTCTTTTTCTCACTCCTTTCTGTCAGAGCTCCTGGGCAGCATTTTTTTAGCCTTTCTTAAATGTTGTCACAGAGGTGCCATCAAAATTGCTGAGAGACAGCTTTGGGGACCCAGATGAGGGAACTGGCTCTGCCAGGGGCACCACAGAAGTTCCCCCCCTCAGCACCTCTACCAAAACTTTGCCACATAAACCCAATACAGTCTTGGAAAAGATCTGTTAGCTCAGTTCTTACTGAATTGAAATGAAAAGATATTTATAGGACTAGAAAGTAGGTGATGCCCTTATAGTAAGAAATAAGCTGCTTTCACAACAGAGGCTCAGGGACTAAACCAGAATGTGATTTATTTTCCTAGGGACTGTGCATCTAAAATTATGGCACCTAAACCATTTTGCTAAAAACACTGCCACGAATTAAATGCATGATTGATTTAAAAAAAATAATCAAATGCTACTGGATTCTTCATTTCTTCTGCCTGTTTGATGCAGTCACTGTGTGCCACCACAACGTTTAAGGAAGATGCAGCAGTATTCAGACTGTGCTTCTGTAGGCAGCAAATGGTGTTGACAGTCTATGAAACCTGCAAAACTTTCCCTCAAGCATTGTAACCAAATAGAGAAAGCACAGTTATATTGAATAATTAACAGGTATTCTTAAAGATTCTTAAATTCCTGTGATGTGGCTCTACCTTTGGAAGCAGATAAAAAGCAGAGAAAGACCCAAAAAGCTGCTTCCCCCTGACTTAAGGGGCACCATGTTTTGCAGAAGAGCCATGAAGGATTCTTCTGCTTCACTAGGAATGGTCTTGCCCTGTTTAAAATATGGGTTTTTTGTCAAGCAGCTCTCTGAAAATTGTTAGGAAATGTAAGACATTACAGATCCTACCAATGCAGATGAGGGAGGGGGTTCTGCTCCATGGGAGCTCCTTGGAAAGGTCACTCCTCAAGGGAGTCTCTTGTTCTTCCCTGTTCCATACTAAAATTTGTTATCCTATTTTTAAAAAAGGTGGCTTGTGTTAAAGGGTTACAAGTCATCAGGGTCTCTAACAAGTTACCACTTCCCAGCTGCTTTTCTTTGCTGAAGGATTGGAAGCAATAGCTCTGATATAGCTCATATAGCTTTGTAATACCCGTTTTCCAAGTGTGGTCACTATGAAATAAAGTTCTGCTTACAGAACTTCAGCCTCCTGTAAGAAATGGAATGATGGCAAGTGAATATTTCCAATGCCTACAGCTGGAGAATATCCACAACCTACCATTCACCACTTTGGTTTATCATTTTCTCTATAGACATCCCAGTGCACCTCAAAGTGTGACAAAAGCAATTTGAATTCAATGATACAGAAACTGAGTTATTTATGCAAGATGAGCACCAAAATATTATGGATGTTTTTCTAGTCCTTTTTGTCTTTGTAATCTTGGGCTGTACAAGTTACACATGAAAATGTTGTTGCTGTTAGTCTTTTTTTTTTTTTTGTGGATGCACAGAAACAACAGCTGTTTGAATAAAACTGATACAGAAAAAGTTAACCAAGGCTGTTAAAGTTATGTCAGAGCTAGGAGATGAATCATTTCAGCTCCAGAAAACAAGTAATTCTTGAATTTCATCACATTGTAAGAGTTCCCCAAGGGTATTCAAGACTCTAGTTAAATGAAACTGTTCAAAGGAAACTGTTGATTGAACTGCTGGCCTATCCCATCACTTGTGTCTTATGCCAGCTGAGGACAAGACATCCCAGCAGTACATGCTGAAGTAATTTTTGGTGCTCTGAGGAGGAGTTTTGGAGACCTTATTCAGGGCTGAGTAAGTGGCTTCACTCCACTGTCTGAGGCAGGCCCCTGCTACACAAGAGTGTTCCCTGTCAGCATCATGTGTGACCTGGAACTGATTTTCTGTCCTGTTATTTGCCATCCTAAGCATGTGTTTCCCCTGGCTTATTGCCTGAAGCTCTTTCTGCAGTAGTGTTGAATGGTTCTCACCATCCTGGGAAGTGTCAGGCTCCTGAACATTCAAGGGATTTTTTGCAGGGGTTCAGATCTCAGCCTAGCCCAGGCTCTCAGCACATTTGTGTGGCTCTGTTTCTTTGCTATATAAATTACTGAAAATCTTCAAGAGTGACACAGTTAAATATTCTTGGCATAAATACAGTGAAGGAAATACTTTAAAAAATTTCCCAGCCACAATTCTTAAGTTCTTTCTGTACTAGAAGTGTTTTACAGAATAAAGAGCAATGTGGCTCTTGCCCCAGAGAACATTGTTTTAGTCTTAAACACAAAAGGAGGGATGGGTGGAATCAGGACACTTAAATCATATTCTTGGCTTCAACTGATTTAGTTAACCAAGTGAACAGCAGGTTTTTCTTTGAGGAAGAAGAAAAAAAAAAAAAAAAAACCAGCAGCCATTATACCATTTTTTTTCTGTCCTTAGCTGAGCAAGAAACTCAGGAGTATTTTAGGAACATGGATATGCCAATAGCCTCCAGATATGAAGGCTGTTAACAAGCTGACATGGAGCATTTCTGCTCTACATGACCCAAGTGGAAATACTGCAATGAGACTGCAAGAACAGGGATGCATTTGGGGAAAAATTACAGAATATGCAAGGGTAACAAAAAAGGGCAATAAATGACAGTTAAACCAGCTGAGACACCCTCTGATTTCATAAAAATTTTATTGTAGTGAAGCCATTTGTTAGTATTTTGTTAGCTGCTTCTCCAAGAGTGTATTTTAAGACCTGTATTAAGCCCTCTGCTTTTCCTAAGTATTGTCATTGAGAATCTCCATTCCTGAAGTGCTGCTGACAAAACCAAAGTATAAAACCAGTCTCAGTGGTTTAACTTCACAAATAGGGTGGATATTAGTGATACAACAGGGACAGAGTGTAGCAGAGTGTAGTTGCTCTTTCTCAGCTTCTGTGAGTAGGACTCCATTTTATAGATTTTTATATTCATAAATCAAGCTGTGATGTGTGGAAGTGTTTACCCAGTGCATTCAGGGAGGTGAGAGATGATACTTTGATTTTCTTGCACCAATATCCACCTCAGATCAGAAATTAACCACACATGAAACCATTTTCTGTGTGAACCCGTGTTTATACAGAGCCCTCTATAATAACAGAGCCAGAGGTCAGGAATAGGATAGAAATATTCAGAAAATTAAGGATGGTAACCTGCATGTTATTGGAGCACGTGTGACAAGCCAATTGTGAGGAATTTCTGTTGTACAAAGGTCAGGTTGGATCCCTTCATGCAAACAGTCAGCACAATTTGCCTTCTAAATTTATCAAAGATGCCTGAAGTTCATGGTGACAAAGTCCTATACAAAATGAGTGCTGCTCTAATATGAGGAGATAACAGGGGCTAAATCCATGATGAAGTGGTTCAGATGAGAGGCTTAAGTGCTATTTTCTCTCTTTAATATTAGTTATCAATGTTAGGTGCTGAATTTCTTCCTGAACTTCTCATCTGGGAATACTTTCCTTCTCTCTTCATTGTATATGGCACCAGAGGGGTGACAGGAAGGAAAACCAGCTAATTGAAGGATATATATATATACCATATATATATTATTATGACTCAGAATATTGCTTGAAATCACAAATTTTTTTAGGAAAGACAAATTCTTTGGCATGCAATGCTTTATCTCTTTGCCATGTATGCTAGCATGTCTGCCAAGCAAAAATTAAAATGGAAACTGAAAGCCTCAAACTAGTTTTTATTGGGTAACATGCAGCAAATTTGGTGTTTTGCTCGAGCTGATTTTCAGAAGATATAAAGGAAGGTAAAGGCACTTGTCAAACTTGCTGTGAAGGAATAATTCCATTTTCCTCTCGACGTTGTTTTAGTCCACTTTTTTCCTATCTTGTTCATCTTCTAATCTTAATTTTCCAGAACTATTTTTTCTTAGTAATCTTTGTGGCTTTATTAGACCTTCTAAATGTTTGCTTTCTCTGAAAGAAATATATTTTTGTTTCTTATATATCATATTAAGACAGTGGTTTTCAGGGCTTACTTTTAAAATAGTAGAAGACAGAGTGGAATTCTTTGAATCTTTGATTCTTGTTCTTTGATCTGTTAGTCTTTAATCCTTTCATAAACTATGCTATCGTAAGTTGCTTAATGAAATTTTAAGTGACACCAAACCCTGGAAAGAACTAGAAGTAAATTGGGAAAAGGAATACAGTGCAAGTAATTTGCATCTATTTGGGACTGTGAGAAAGAAAAAGTCAATTAATATAGATGGGGGAAGCAGACAACAATAATAATGATCAAAGACCTAGCAAATAAGATCTTATATGAAATGGAAGTTGTGAGATAGTCTCAAAGGAAAAAAAAAAGAAAAAAAAAAAAAAAGGAAGAGTCAAGATATCCCTGCCAGGCATTGCTAGAGAGGCAAAGAATAAGCTGCTCTCTTTCCTAAGGAATGAGCTTAAACTCCTAGGAAATATTTCCAAGCAGATGATGATTCTTTTCTGACTCTGGGGAAAGCAATACCTGCAACTGATGGTCTGGGGGCTTCCTCATCAGATGCCATCAAGTAGAGGTTAGAAAAGCACTTAAGGAGCCTGGTTGAGGCATCCTGATGATTCCCCCCCTGGATGAATGGGAGGCCCAGTGCAGGCTCTGTTCTGCTTTATCACCAGGCAGTAGCAACACCTCTCCCTTTCCTCACTTGTCCAGTCCTCCAGGAGGTGGTCAGTGACAGCCATGGGGTCCTGCAGAGAGTGCTGGGAAAAGGGAGGCAGAGTTCAGTATTGGCTGGAAAATTTGGGATAGGTTTTTGGGGATAAAGCTTTGCCTTTGCAAATGAAGAGCTGACTGTAGAATGATGGTCAATAAATACAAATACACCAGAATGCAGTCTTGCAATGCAGTCTTTGTAGCCTGACTAGTGCCAAAAATCTGGGGTGTTTTTCCTCTTCAGTCTGACATATTTACAAAATACTTTGGAAAGTTAAATGAGAAAAGGCTTCTGAGAAAAATGAAGTTTAATGTTTCTTATTTGCAGTGTTAGAGCAGCAAGAAATAAAAAGCAGAAACAAGGTCAGCTCACTTCCTATTGCAAAGAGAAATGTAAATGGAAAGCTCCTTCCCAGTTCTACCCCACCTGTAGGCAAATGCCAGTGGAACAGATGTCAGGGCAGGCAATCAGGGGTGGTTCTGATCTCCAGTGCTGTTTAAAGACACTAAAAAAGGTTTCACCTATTGAACAAGTCAGGCTGAGACAGATGAGCTGTAAAGCACTGCAGAAACATGAATAGTACACATCCAACCTCTGTCCTATCCTCTCATATTGCTTAGGTCTAAACAGATCTGCTTTGTGTTTGGATGGGGTTTTTAGTTATAGCTAAAACTCAACATTGTATGAAGGAGGGATTGTTTTACTGATTCAGCAGAGACAAAGAAGAGCAAGTGGATAGCACAGTAGAGATCTGGATAGAGCTTCTATGACCTATCCAAAAAGGAGCATAACTACATTTGGAAATTTTTGCAGTTTATTGCACTGGCTGCTTCATTATAAAGGAGTTTATTTTCCAAAGGTAAGGTCTCAATTGATCTTCAAGCAGTCTGCCTTGCATTCTGCATGGGACTATGTGACTTTATTCAAATTACAAAAGGTAGGTCCAGTCCTGAAGAACAAACAGAGTGTAGTCAACAGCTGATAGAAAAATTCAGAGCAAATTATTCTGGCAAATATAAGAAGCCTCTTAGTGAGCATTAGACTGGCTAAATAATGTGGTCAGTAACAGGATCAGCTACTGAACAACCAGAGGCCCAACCCCTGGGATTATAAAAATGCTTTGGCTGCTTTAACTGAATAGTACAGCCCTGCCTGATGCCTTGGGTAAACAGGAAAATTAATTCCAAGTAGTATTTCCTCTTCTCTCTAAGTTCACTAGAAAGGACTTGTGCCATCAGAGCTGACACTAGATTTCAGTATCTATTGTGATGCAATAAAGGGCTGCACCACAGATGTGCTGCAGTTTCCAGCTGGATGAATTATGAATTGAGGTCATTTTACCACTTGATGGGAAAGGTAAGTTTTACATTCATTTACCAACTTCATACTACTTCAACCTCAAAAAAAAAAAAAAAAAAAAAAAACCGAAAAAAACCCCACGTTCTTTTCCAAACCAAACAATTCTATGACCAGTGCTGAGGTTTTTGGGCTGTTTTTCCTTTTGAAATGTCACTGTAGGATTTTGTATGTGTGACACATGTGAACCTCTCACTGTTTGACAGCTTCAGTTTGATTTAAGTTTTCAGGAAGAGCACACGTTGCTCTTGAAGCAGGTCCAATCCCCCTCCCCCCCCAAACATGGTGTTTGTTTTAGAGGTCAGTGAGCTCCCCATTGGGTTTAGAGCAAGGTTACTGCTGTGCAGAATTACATGGACTGTAGTGTGGGTAATACTTAGTTTAGACTTTCCCTCTGTTCTGAGTTTTGGAGTATACTTATCTCTGGCCCATGGTATTATTTGTGGATTCAACACCACTATTTTTGTTAGTTTTCCCACTGTTTGATCAGGTTTTGTGACAGATATCTCTGGCACAGAGAGGTAAGAGGCAGTAATTGCCAGCTGGAAGCCTGTGGGACTCATAGTTGTGTGTAACATGTGCTGCTTGGCAGATACACATTTCATTGCCATTTAATGTGCTGCATATTCCTGGGGGCATTCTTGTACCTGATCCTGGATAATGCTGTTTGCTTTGAGCTTCCTTGGAGTGCAGTGTGAGATGAGTCAGGAGATGAGGGAGTCTGTCTGTGTCCTTTTCACCTCTTCTGTGCTGCATCTGCCTTCGTGTGCTGAGAGTGGTGAAGTGGGGTAAGAAAAGATGAATATGAATTGATACAGGTTGGGTATTTTACTCTTCCAGATAAAACAGATATAGAAGATGTTAACAGATGCATGCTAGCATACTTCTTACCTTTTCCTCAACAGTGCTGAGTGGCCAATGTCATGAGAAAGTGAGGATGTTGTGTTTAGGACCTCTTGGAAATATTGCTCATCATTCTGGAATCCTAAATTTGGGCTCTAAATTTTTGTCTGGATGTTATTAGATCCAGACCTTAAGCAGACTATCATACAGTTTATTTTCTTAAATTTAACCTTGTTTCACTTTCTGTGAAACTAAACAATCATCACACATCCCCAAAATTTACAGAATTTGTGTCGGGCTCTTTTCCCACTGACTTCTGTGGAGAGGTTTCAAATAATGAAGAATCCTATATCTGAGCAAGGAACAGAAAAATTGCTGTCATATAAGCAGCTCATTGCCATGAGATATTATTTAAATATAAACTAGCTTTAAGATGAAAAGTCCATTGATACTGCTTGAAAGTTCATCAAGCAAAGAGTTTGGAAAAAATTATAATGCAATATAAAGTCTTGTTTATTATGGCTGGAAGGGTGTGATGGAACAATCAGACTCAGACTGGTTTGGGTTGGAAGGGACCTTAAAACTCCCCCAGTTGCTTCTGTTTATGTTTTGGAACTTCAGATTTCAGCTTTGTAGAGTTCAGTTGTCCCCTGGCTTTGTTTTCACTTTGTGAAATAGGACAAGAATAGTGGATAAAGTGGTCCCAACTGAAACCAAATATTCTATCTCTAGTCTGCAATTCTTTAAGATATAAACCTTAAAAATGGTTTTTGCTCTGTTAACATGAACTGTTCATGGAAAAAATGTGGAATTCTGACTTTTGCTGCTTGCACAGGTCTGTTTAATATGCATGAGTCTTTAATCCTGAGCTAAGTACTGCTGTGAGAGCAGCCATTCAGGCCCCAGATGGACTGAGATCTTAAAAAGTGAGAGCTGTTACTGGTTTTGACAATATGTTGGATTTTAATAGAAATCAACTTGGTGGAAGGGCTAGGAAAGTACAATGGAACCACAAGATTTATCCTGGCTGACTGGGCTCTTCTGGCTGCTTTCTTGATTGTCTTAAAAGTGCTATATTTCCAGGATGCTTTGAAAAAGAAAAGGTGATTGAAAATGTGTATAAATGCCATCTAGTTAATTAAACTGCAGACTGGTTTGTAAGGCAGAGGCTGAAAACTAATTTACCACCACACTACTTTTTTTTTTTTTCCACTTTGAGACCACTTTTCTAGAAGAAAATAGACTTTGTGAGTTCAAAGATATGTTGTGAGCTGCCTCCTTGAGAACTAATAAAGCTCCCTGAGACTGTGTTGAGGAAAAAGTTGTCACTTTTTCTCAGTGAAAGTGAGCTTTGACTTCAGAGAAGTGGGAGCATTTAGAGGAACAAGTCTGCTGGGCTGCTTTACTCAGGCCCTGACACCCTGGCCTTTGGCACATCCATGTAATAACTGCTCCAGACATTGAGTCTGCACAACACATTGTACTTCTGTGTAAGAAAAGAGGCAAATTTGTGCTTAATGTGTTGTCCTGGCTGTAACTTTATGCGTGACACCTCAGTGTTTTGTTGCAGTGACCAAACAAACTCTGATGAGGAAGGAATTCTTCATGCTGAGGCTGAGCAGGGAAGTTGTGGGTGCCCTTTGGGAGGGTTGGTGGGGCTCTGAGCAGCCTGGTCCTGGGAAAGGTGTCTGTGGGCATTGCAGCTGAATGTCCCTTCCAACCCAAACCATTCTCTGTTCCTATGATTGTTCCAAAAGCAGCAATAGATGTGTTGTTAGCTGAGAGCCAAGGAAAGGATGTAAGAAATAGCCAAGCACTCTTCCATCCTGAAGAGGGGAGTAGTACACATAGAAAAATGTAAGGCCCATTACTTGAGCAAGAAGTGTTCTGGGATGGATGGAGACACTGGGAGCTGAGCTGTCTGATCTGCCTGCAGGATATGTCTGAAAATGCCAATGAAGATAATGGGAGCTCTGCTTGCTAGAACTGCATCAAAGACTCATCAGCATCTCTCCTTTTTGTAGACCTAAGCCTTCTGATTCCTTTCATATGTACATTAATTTACATCCAAAATGAGAAATTGGGCAGCTTGATGCTTTCCTCCAAGAGAGGAGATGCTTGTTGATTCTGACTACCCTGAAATACCAGTCCCTTGTTTTGAGCCTTCTCTGGAACACTTAATTTTACATCTTGAACAGTTTGGTCTGCCCCTGGAATCTCAAATCTTGGTGATGGAACACGACAACAATTTGTACCCTAAATAATCCCATCATATTAAGGAAAGTTCTTGGCAGTGGCTTATCTCTAAGTACAGGCAAATTCTTGGCAGTCAGTTCATAAAAAAAATAAGCATAGAAACTTAGTTTAAATATTAAACCAAATAATATCACCACATTAAAAAATAAAACAAGGATTAAGTGAAGAGAAGGAAAAGACAGATCTGTTGTCGTTTGATATTTTTTTTCCATTGTAAATTAAAGTACAGCTGCTTGGGGTGGGGGCATGATGCTGGGTTCTTCTTGCAGTAATTAGAACATCAGTGCTGCCAAAAACTGTTTTCCCATCTGCCACTCAGTTTGTGGGATATTCTTAAAGCTCCTCTCAGAAGGATGGTGTTCACTGATTCCACTCAGGCATGAAACTGAACCTGCAGCACACATTACATCAACCAAACCACCCTAGGAAAAGCAGCCAGGAGAGTACTTTGCTCTGAAAATGCTCCACAAAATATTTGAAAAACTCAGAGAAAGCAAAGCCTTGACCCTGGAAAGAACAAAGGCTTTGCCTGTGTTGGTAGTTCCCATGCAGAGGGAGGGATGGTGGTGTCTTCCACCAACACTGAACATTTGATCTTGTCATGCTTTTCTCTGTTTTCAGCTGCTTTAGGAAGAGGTTTAAGGTGTTTTGAAATCAGACAGATTTTGATTTCAGAAAGCTGTATCTTTTTGAATTTCTAAAAGGTCAGGATTATAAAGGAAAGGTACCAATCAACTCCCATTTTATGATGGGGAATAATGGGGAGTTGAGTTTTGGTACTGGTTGCAGATGACTAAGAAGGAAGAAAATCTCACGTATTGGAACACAACCTTAGAAGTGTCTAAAGCTTCTTTCTGCAGTTGCAGTGTTTTTCTAGAAAGTTTTATTAGCTTTCCAGATTTTATACATGCTAGAAGATGGAATTTCTGTGGACCACTCAGTTGCTTATATTTCTATATCTGTGTTTCTGTATTTCCCACTTGGATCAGAACAACTTAATCACTATTCAGTATGTGGAAGCTAAACTGATCACTTTTAACATGAAAATGCAACATAAGGGAGGAGATTATTCAGTGCTATGCATAATGCTGCTTTGCTTTTGTTACATGGGAGCTTAAGTTTTCTTAAATGTAGGATACTGATTTTTTTGACAGGTATTTGTTAAATCTCTGGTAAGCAGACATTTCAAACATTTAAAACTCATTAAGAAAAATACCAGGTGGTTCCTTTGTAAAACTAATACTGAACTCTCTAACCATTTAACACTCTGGTATAAGCCTTAGGTTTGAAGTGTAGATGGTTACTGATAGATTTTAAGGCAGGTGTAGTAGGTGTGAGTGTAAGGGTGTTCCTTAAACACTTTTTCACTTGGTTGCCACTGTTTCTTCACATTGAAGGTTTCAACACAATATTTAGCTCTGTTCCCTAGCAGGGACAGCTTGATCTCTCATCCTACATGGGGTATTCTCATGGTTTAGTGTGGGACAGACTCTTTGGGGCATTAAAAGAGTGACTTCTCCTCACAGCCACCTCCAAAGGTTTCAGCACTTTGCAAGTAAGCAGCTGGCAGGGTGTCATCCTTCAAGAGATTGGTGATGGGACTTCAGGTCTGCTCAGACATTTCCTGCTGATACCTAAAATGACAGAGACAAGAATAGAGACAGATGTTAATATGTGGATATGCATTAGAGAAAAAGAAGGATGCAAGAATGTAGAATATTTGGATTTATGAGATAAAAAGAAATATAGGGAATATTAGGAAGGTTGCAGTATATTAGGAAGGATAGCACCAAATCAAAGTGTATGCAGTACCAAACTGGACTGCTTGCTGAACAGCAAAAGAAGAGCAGCCTGATAGAGATGATCCACTAGGTACTAAAGAGCTGAGTAGTTCCCAAGCATTTAATAAATATACTGATTAATAATAGGGTAGTGCAGGATTCTGTGCATGTTCTTATTAAACATCCTCCTTAATCAGAACCAAAGGGCAAATGCTGCTATTAATGAACTTTGATGATGATAATGACCTGGAAGCAGCAAACACTCTCAAAGGATATTAAGGCACCTGAAAAGATCAGGAATAGGAAAAAATTTAATTTAGGAAGTATCTGGGAAAATGCATCTTAAGATTTTGCTTTCTTTACTGTACAATTAACTGAAGTTTGGGAATTTGAGACAAACATAAATAGAAGGCATCTAAAAATGTGACTTCCATGGGAGAGAAAAGCTTGACAAGTGAGAACTTGGAACTGTAGAGTGCCCATCAGATTATTTTGCAATGCACTCTGGATAGAGTTATCTATTTTGGGCTGCACACACATATAGATCATACAACATGTCAGGAATGCATCCATCTACAAGTTTGTGGTTCCTACCTTCAATTTGTATGTACACCAGAGTCATGTTGAAGTCAATTCTTTGGAAAAAAGGATGTGGTTTCTGGATATTATGTCATAACCTGAATTCAGAGTTGTAACTTCATTAAATTATTCTAGGGAGTATGCAGAAACACAAAAAGAAGCAACCAAAGCCTTCACTGAGCCAATGATGTCTTATCTAGGGCAGAAATCTGAAAGTTAGAGGGACATTTCATAGTGAATTTAAAGGACAAGACATTTTCTGTCCCAGAACTGTTTATAAGTGGTGGTGAAGCTGGGTGTTCTGTATGGTGTGTGCTCAAAGCCTTGACAAGAGGTTTCTTTAAATGGGAAAAACAGGGAAGTTCTATCATCTGGCAAAGTAAAAACCAAACTTGACAAAATAAGTAGGCTTAAAATATCAATTCTTTTAGTGTAAAGATAGCTCAGTGGGTTAAGATGAACTTCCACACTTCCCCAGTTTGTTTAAATACATTTAATATTTATATCCATCAATAACAATCTTAATATATGGTATGTTAAGCATATCAATGATAAAGGTGTTTTTTTTTTAAAAAAAAACTTCACTGAAACAAGCCACATGTACATTTATATTTGTAATTTTTGTAAAAACAACATCATATAACATCACAGACTGGTTTGGGTTGGAAGGGCCCTTAAATCTCCCCCAGTGCCAACCCCTGCATGGTCAGGGACACCTCCCACCAGCCCAGGTTGCTCCAAGCCCCATCCAACCTGACCTGAGACACTGCCAGGGATGAAGAATCACCCACAGCCTTCCTGGGCATATGTGGAAATACCTGAAGATATCTTAAAATGCCATATGACAAGTATCAAAACAGTTTAAATGATTTGTCAAGTGTTCAAAAGGGAAGAAAAATCACATTTCACAAGAAATATTAAACTGATATTTTCCTTTGGCTTTGAAGTGTGCTGTCATGACAGTACCATGCAGAATACTGATTCACTTGTTGCTCAGGAAAGTCAGGATGGAAACCCTCAGGAAATACAAACAATTTATTCACAAGTACTCTGGTTCATTTTAGAGGAAATTCTATACCTACATCCCTTGCAGTGCCATGAGTATCTCAGCCCTAACTTATAGCAGTTTGAGAAGCTAGTTAGGTCTCCAGGTACAGGAATTATAAAGGTGAGCATTTAAAAATAAATGTCACCATTTATTACAAATCCTAAATACCTGGTGCTGAGCTGCTGACAAAATAATTGAAGAGCTGTTGATGCTGTAGGGCTCAGAGAAAGGAAGGCATCCACTGCATTTTCTTACATTTTATCAAAAGCAACTGACTGAAGGAGTTTTCTTCACAGTAAATTTATTTTTTGAGGTAGACACCCTTTTCATGAATCACTAGTTAGGCAAAATACTTTGAATGTTCTCTACAAACATTTAAACTCCATTAATTGCCATTTATGCTGATTTAGATGCAGTTCTGTTACTGGTTGCATGTGTCATATTGTGGGTTTTTTTTCCCAGTTCTTCAGTGCTAGACAAGTGAAATTTTCCTCAGCCAGGGTGAACACTCCTGGCATTAAAATAAACTGTGTTATAAAGTGATATTTGCTCTCAGGGGAATGAAGATTGTAATGCAAATTTAACTATATACACCAAATCTATATTCCAAACAACAAAGAGATGGGAAAGTAAACAGAGTTTGTGAAAAGTTCTTAGAACTTGCTGAAGTCTCCCAATTACCTTGCAGTAATTCTGACTGCTCCAGACATGAACATAACCTTGCTCAGCAGCCCAGACACATTTACTGATCAGGTAGTAACAGCCTGAAGAAAAAGAGGTGTGAAAGTCCCCAGTGTCATATTCAGTGTTCCACTGCACCTAAAGAAAAATATCTTGCTGTATATTGTATTATATGTATGTATGTGTATATATTCCATGGATATATTATTTTACTGTAATATTTCAGGTAAAAGTATATATCTCTAAGGGATTATATCCCAAATAAATTAGGGATTAGAATTGCTGTTTTTCCCTTCAAGATAATTTCAGAATTTGGAGTAATATCAATGAAGAAAAGCAGCAACAGTGTCTGGCACTAATTGCAGCCCTTACCCCTTACTGTGATAGTGAAGTTTCTTTCTGCACTGGTGATAGAGAACCTTTGAATGTTGCCTTTCATTCCCCAAAATCCTTAAATACTTATTAGAACCCTGATCTTCCTGGGCATATGTGGATCCTTGCTGAAGGAGTTTTGATACACAAGAACCACTTTATCATCTCAATGATCCTGTGCTGGGTTGGAACCCCCAGCAGTTCCTGGAGGTTAAATTACTCAAGCAGAAAAAAATCATTGGGAAGAGCAGGAATAAAACCAAGTGTCCAGATCACATCTCCAAACCCCTTTGAATATTTATAGAAAAAAAAGAAAACTGTACAAACCAATGCATTTTGTAACAATTTGTTTTTTCTTCCTCTATCTTTGCAGTCCTTTCATAGGCTGCTCTTGGTGGGTTTTTTTTGTTGGTTTTTTTTTTTTTTTTTTTTTGGTTGGTTGGTTGGTTTTGTTTTCTGTTTTTTTTTTTCCCCCAGTTACTCTCATTTAAATATACAAATCTCTTTGTAGCAGAGGCCTGCCTTACCAAACATATTTGTTATACTTCTAGCATTATTAATTGCACCATTACCACTCAGGGAGAAGTCCCAGCAACTGGTCTGTGACTTTGAGAAGTGGGAATTTGGCCAACAGTTGCTCTTTGTTTGTCATAGAAATCTGGTAATTCTGAGCCAGCCAAGAGGTTAGAAAAAATATATAAACTCTTTTTCTAGACTGAAATGGACTATTTTGTCAGGCCAAATGGGGATAGTGGCAGTGACACCTGGGCAGGCTGCATGTTGGCATGGAGGACATTTACAGCTGACTTTTTAAATGTCTATAAAAAAATGCTTTTTTTAAAATGTCTATTTTTTTCCTCAGCCAGGGAGATGTCATATGGAGGAAGCAAATGTTCTCAGTCCTTGTAGATGGGCTTACAGATCAGGAGAGGCTCTGAAATCCTCAAAGGCCTTGGAATTAAAAAAGGTTCAGTGTCTCCAAAGTTAGGCTCTTATCAGGGAGCAGCCCAGCTTTAGCAGAGCACTCAAGTGTAGTTTTGAGACCAGTTTGATGGGATGTAAGCACCTGCTTAAATTGAAACACAGGTTTAAATAAGCACCTGCTTAAGAGATTTGCTGAAACTGAGTTTCTGCTACTTTCTCTAGAACAACCTTTCTGCCCTTCTCAGCAGCCAGCATCAATAAAGAGGCTTGATCATATTATGGAATGTCTACAAATACTATTTAATGCTGACTTTTTAGGTCATCACTGCTGGGAATAGCAAATAGGTTTTACTTTACCAGGTGAGATTAATTTCCAAATAAATGAGGCTGCAAAATGCCCTACACAGCACCCGTGGGCTACTCTGCTCCTGCGACTGGAAAGAAAAAACAGATAACAATGCTTTTTAAAAGTTTACAGTTTGAAATATGTTTGAAATAATGATTACTTCTTCTCATTAAAAAAAAAAAAAATAAATTTTTAACTGGAAAGGTTATAGGTAAATAATGTACAATCTCTTTTCTTGCAGCTCTGCTTGAAAATGTTGGTGTTTTGGTTTTTGGGTTTTTTTTCTGTTGTTTTAAAATATGCCAGCATGGCCATAAATAAAATGGACAAATAGAGGAAGACTGATGAGCCCTCTGGAGAGCAAGCTGCTGGTTTCCACTAAATACCTTCAGTGCTAGGAGCAGTGAAATAAAATATAGAATCAAGCTGCTGGAATGGGGAAAAGCTTTTGAATGGGGAAAAAAATTGTTAACAAAACTCAACTGCTGTCAATCCCAATACAGTGAAGCCATACTGCATACAGATGGACTGGTGCCTAATGTGATCTGCTCTGCTAATCACTGTGTTACTCAGTTATAACTGTGACAAATAACAGGTGAAATATTTTGTCTTAGTTGTTCTCCATTGTCTTGGTGTCACCTACTTGTCTGAGCACTTGTTAGAAGGTCTTGGTTTGAAAGGAAAGGCCCCTTGTGACAGAGACTGAGAGGGGTGGGTGGTTTGGGATGTTCAGAGGGGGTTCAGATCCTCCTCCTTTCCTGGACTGCCCATTCTTGGGTTTTGCCACAGTTCCCCTTGCACTAGCAGGAAGTTGCTGTGATTCCTTATTTACTGGGCTGTAGCTATGGACATGAAGTTGCTGTTCCAAAACCAGGGAAAGTTGGATGGAGATAAAAGAGGCTGTGAGCTGAATATCCTCTAGAAAAGACAGGGACAGATTAATCTCTTTCCATTTGTAATCCATCCCTATAAGAATCTCTTTTCCTGGTGAAAAACAGCATCTGTATGGCCAAGGTAGCTATTGTCAGCCCTTGCACTCACCCTTACCCAAGGTCAGTGCTGGAATTAGGATTTAATGAGGTTTTCTGGGTTAAAGCTCATTTAGCTCTCCTGTATGAAATTGTGCTTCACTGCAACAGAATGTTTAGCACTTCCCTAAACACTTCAGTGATGTCTACAAATATAAAAAGTTCCAGTCCTTGTAGCCTGATAAATTCAGGTGTTCATCCACAGGGAGCAGGTAAAAGAAGACAAAAATACTTACAAATGTATTTCCAGATTCTGCATCATCCTTTAGTGATCCCCTTAATGATGGGGAAGAATAGAACCAACAGAGCAACTTCTACACCTCTTCAGTTCCAGTCTAGGATTTTGATCCCTTTTTCACAAAAGTACCTGATTTTCCAGATGTGGTTTGTGCAAGAAGCAGAATATATTCTTTGAGCTTTTTGTCATGTTGTCTGACCAGGAAAAAGAACCAAAAAAACCACACCAAGACCAAAAAACAGAATTAGGAGATAATTTGTAAGCAGGGCATATAGGTGCCTGAACTCCTAATCAAGTTGGTAGACGTCTGCCCTTTCTGTGCTATGATTCCAACTCCATGTCACAGGTTTTGTGGTTAGAAAAAATTATTACTGTTTGCACCTTCCTGCTTCTCCATTTTAGCATCATTTCAAAATGGGATCAAAATATGTAGGTCAAAAGAGAAGGGAAACTGAGAAAATGAATGTTTTCTCATTGGTGTTAGCACACTCTTAGCTCTACAATCATATTTCAAGCTTTGCAAGATTTTTGAGGAGTCTCACTAATGGCTTTTCAAGCATAATTGTGAGTTTTCCTTCTGGAGAATGTAGGAAGAAAATTCTCATTTTCAGGAGGAGAAATATGGGGACTCCTGCAGCCAGATTCCAGCCCATCTTCATCTGTGCCCTGGATTTATCCTGCTCAGAGCCAGCCCCCTGTCCAGCATTTCCAAAGCTTTGCTGAAGTCCTGTATAGCATATACCTGAGGTTGTACATGGCATGTGCTTAGCATAAAGATGTTTTAATGTGTTACTTATTTTCCAGTCAGGTATTGAGACTCTGACACTGAACCTGACACTGGCAGCCTTTGCCTGGTGTGTCAGCAAAGAGAAAATAATTTCTAATGTATTAATTTGTTCCCTACCTGAAAAGATGTGGCAAATCATCATATCACTGTCACACCAGTGGTGTTTCCTCTTAACCTTGTCCAGTTCTAGCAAAATCCCAGCTGCAGTGAATATTTGTGTTGAGTACACTTTAATTTCTCTGCTGCCTTGCATTCTGAAAGATCAAAGCACCTTCCTTTTTTTTTCTTTTTTTCCTTTTTGTTCCTGATGAAAAACACTCTGAACTGGTTGATTTTAGAGGCTGTTTTTGGTGCAGAATGTAATATTCAGGGTTGCTTTGGGCTGTTTGATTACAAGAAGGAAATCTCAAGGCCACAGACTGCAAAAGAAAAGCCATTTATAACCTGCAGCAGCATTGCCTTTCTCCCTCTGCAAATACCCAGAGAAATAGAAACGCCTCAGCAGGCTGCTAACAAATAATAATGAAATTGTCCTGTCACAGAACTGGGACTTTCCTTGCCAGGTTGCTCACTCCATGTACCCTTTGCTATCTTTCAGCTGACATTTAGCTAGCAAAGCCTCCTGGACAAGGACATGGTTGTTCTGTATGAAGTAAGTCCTATACACAGAACTTAAGAAATGTTGCAGTAAAAATGTGAATAAAAGTGTGAGCATTGCAATAATAAACTGGGAGTCAAGGGGTTAAGGGCTATTTTCTTTTTCCCATCATTGTTATCAGGTATCTACTCATGTATCCCCTCTAGAACCTAAAAGAGAGCAGTTCTTGTCTTACTACAGACTATAGATAAAACCAAGATAATTAACACAGTTTGGAGCTTGCTGTTAATCAGGCTAGAGGCAAATGAGATGGAGTATACCTAAATTAAGTTTCAAAGCTTCTGTTTGTAGGTTTGGTTTGAGAAGGATGGAATGCTGGTGTAGGTTATCAGTGGTAGCTCCTCCCAGTGCCTGAAGAGGAAAGAGCTGAAATAACTCAAGTTTGGGACCTAATTTTTTTTCCTTCTGTATGTGACTCGACTCAGCAGTGACAGCCAATTACCTCCATGTTAGAACTCTGAAAAATGAAGATGAAATGTAAGAGGATGAGGTTAAGATGCAGAAGGATCTTATGTTCAATTAAAGGAATAATTTAATCCTCATAAATTCAATGATAGCAGAAAATATGAGGCTAGTCTTAATTTTTTTTTTACATTGTATAAACAGCTGTTATAGGGAGAAAAACCCCAAGACCATTTCTTTGTGTATTTCTGTAATCCACCTCTTCTCATTTTCATGTAAGAACCCACAATCCTAGCACTTTACAGACCTTCAAAATAAACTTCTCAATCAGGCTGCATTATGCAGGAAAGCTACCAGCAACAAAGAAAAAAAAACAGTTACCTGTCCAGTGTTTATACCCAGTAAATTTGTATACATTTCAGATAAGGATAGATTCTGAAGTGATTTACTTGCTGGTGGAGGTAAGCATCAAAACTCCACAATTACTGGAAGCAATAAGAGGAAATTGAGATTTCAGACTGCTTTCTCAGTCAAAAATGCTGAATTCAAATATTCATGAGTCTATGAGGCAGATAAATTATTCTGCTTTGTTGTAAAATGAATGATCTTTATGTATGTATGCAACAAACATTTACTGTCTTTTTGTGACCTGGGCAAAATTATTCATTTCCACTTGAACCAGCTGTTTCAAACAATTTTGGAACATTGCACTTACTAGGAAAAGCAGCATTTTCTCTTTCACATTTTTTTAAAAAAATGGGCCATGGCCTGATTTTTACACTGTTAACTTTTCCTTTGATTGCTTGGATTTTCTTAACCTGAGTGAAAGACAAGAGTCTTGAGAGCATAGGAGTCCCTGACTGTGTCTCTGTAAGCCCTGGGAGGCACCAGAGCTGCTTGCCTGCTCCCAATCATTTCTCCTTTCATCCCTGCTTCTTCCTGCAGTGTTTTGACTGGAGCTTCTCTGCTTTTGCTGAATTTTCTTTTTGCTTTTGGGACCCAAGCAGGCAGGAAACTGCACCTGCAAAGCTTTCAGGCCAAGAGTTGAATCAGGGGCTCCAATTCCCGTGTTCAGCTCTGAGAAACCCAATGTGGATGCTCTGGTTTGGGGTACAGCACCTGCAAATAAAAAGGAGATGCATTAACATCTTGTGACATTGCAGTGCTTGGAAATAAAGTCATAGCCAGCAATGCCCCTCTCCAGTGCTCCTCAGAACGTGTCTTCTAACCAACTTTAGCACTGCAAAAAGTGGCTGGCTGTGTTTGTGGCTTTAAAAAACAATTCCAGTTTGCTTACAGGAAGATAATTCTCTGAAAAAAAAGGTAACTCCTTTTTTCCTCCAGATGATAACTTGACTAACTTGGTCATGTCTACGGCTCTGTGTCCATGTAGTGTGCTTTGTACTTTCTCTGCTATGTACTTAGGTTCTGTGCCTTTAGAAATACTCAGATAAGCTGCAGATATGTGTGAGAATGAGGTACAGAGGTGGAGGTGGATGGGAGATGATGCCCAAGGACAAATGAAGTAACAACTGCAAGTTCAAAAGCTGTTTTCAATAAGGCCCAGTACATAATAGGTGTGGTAATAAGAAACAAGACTCTCTATATTCATTCCTTTCCTTACTACAATTGATAGTTGAACCTGGTGGGGTTTTTTTGACAGGCAATTTTCCTCACATTATTCTTATAGCCTCATAAAAGGGAAAAACGTGGCAGGCATCACTAACTAGCCACTATCTAATAGTGATATAAAACTAGATTAGTTCTCAGTCAGTCCCACTGAATACTTAACTGCTTGATTTTAAGCATCTGTGTGAATGCTTGGCAACTTAGGGCTCATAAATGGATTTTTTTTTCCTAGTAATTCAGCAGCAAAGACAGTCTTAAGGTCATCATCATGATAACTAATCAGAAATTCTCTGCAATACTTGGTGACTGCAGCTGATGCCATTGTGTTAAAAACCAGATTTATACCGAAGTACATACACACACCTAATGGGTTGTTCTTCTAGGTTGGGAAAATGTTTAAATTCCCTGAATGCAAAATGTCACTTTTTGTAGTCAGGTATGCAGAAACTGTCTTAAAGGAATGAATGTATTGCTGGATATCAGAAGCCAAATGGGAAATGGTGTTTAGCAGACAGAATAAAACAGTCTGGGTGGTGAAGAGCAGCTGAGCTGCCTCACAGTGACTGAGCAGAGATAATAGGGGATGATAGGAATGTGGAAATAATAATTTGCCACAGGCCCTGTAACACTTGTAGCACACACTGAGCAGCCAGGACACAGTGCAATGGTTTTACCTTTCTGGGTTTAATCACAGATTGGCTCCAGGCATTTGCCTGGCTGAGCCTTGTTCAGCTGGAAGTTTGCTGACTCTTCTGCTCTCCTGGTTAGGTCAGGTTATTCAAAAGTTGCATTAAACTGTGTCAGATTGCTTGTGAAGGGACAACATGCATCTTTATTCAGATTTCTGCAAACAGCAATTCTGGTCTTTGGGTTTTGTGACCTCCTCTGTGCTGTTTCCTTTGGCCCTCAGAAATGAATTTCTTTGAAATGAATGACTTAAAAGAAATGTTCAATAGTGTATATGCAGGCAGAAGGCATAGGAGAGGAAGATGGAGATGGAAGTTAGTTGCCAAAAATAGAGATGAATGAGAGAGGTTTCTCTCTCTTTGTCAATACTACAACATTAACAAACTCCAGAGCTTCCCTGGGGGCACTCTGAGAATCTCTTTGGAGCTGAGAAATTAAGTGAAGCTGGAAATTTTTCAGTGTTGCTAAACTCACACCAAAGAAAACCAATCTGAGAGCCAACCTCCTGCCTCCAGACACGTTTTTTTTCAAACAGGTGATGGCCTGAGCAGCCAGCTGAACTCAAAGCTGGATCCAGATTTTCAAAATTCAATAGCTGTGAACCTGCAGATTGGTTATGACAAACCACTGAAATAGATTTATTGATGAAGTGATGTTCCAGGTGCTTCAGAGACAGATTCCATCTTGTCTTTTGTCCAGAGAAAAAGAATCAGTGGAGAAATTGAACACGTGGAATTATGACAGTGATTCCATCAGCAGCAAGGTGGTGCCAGAAGCTCTCTCTGAAAAAATAGAGCAGAAACATGACAGAGGGCTCTGCCAAATGTGTCAGCCTGCACCCTCCTCTGACCTGCCCGTGGAGAGGGGCACTTCAGTTGTGGTGCTTTGCTGGCAGTGGCCATTCAGTGAATTTTGGATTTTGGGGGGATTTTTTTGTTTGTTTCTTTGGTTTTGGTTTTTTGTTTCTTAGTTTCTTTTGGTTGTGTTTTTCGTTTTGTTTTAAATTGCTTGTAAGTGCTTCTGCTACAGCTTGACTATGAATTCCCCTTGCTATGGGAAGGACATTGAGGAGCTGGGAGAGTCCAGAGAAGGGGAAGCAAGGTGGGGAAGGGTCTGGAGAACAAGTCCTGTGAGGAGAGAATGAGGGAAGTGGGAATGTTGAGTTTGGAGAAGAGGAGGCTGAGGGGAGAGCTCATTGCCCTCTGCAGCTCCCTGCAAGGAGGTTGTAGGGAGGGGGGTGTTGGGCTCTTCTCCCAGGTGGATAATGACAGGAGCAGAGGAAATGGTCTGAAGTGGCAGCAGGGGAGGTTTGGATGAGACCTGAGGAAGAATTTCTGTACTGAAAGAGTGGTCAGGCCCTGGGACAGCTGCCCAGGGAGCTGCTGGGGTCACCATCCCTGGAGGGGTTTGGGAAATGGGGCACTTCAGGGCATGCTCTGGTGGCTGAGGTTGGGTAGGGTGTTTGTGTGGGTTTGTTGTTGTTTTGGGTTTTTTTTTTAACTTGTTGAATGTGTGTCTGGTTGGACTCAGAGTTTTCAGAGGTCCCTTCCAACCACAACTTTTCTGTGTAATTATCTTTGGATTGCAACAGGAAAACAAGGTACAAAACACCTTCCCTGATATAGATTTTTCTGGGGGGTTGGCACTATAAGGGCACTGAGCTCAGTTTTAACTCTGTTAAAAATAATGTTTCCTCTCCCCCTCTCTGTCTCAATAACCAGGATTCAATAGTGCCTCATTCTGTGCTGTTTCACATTAATGCAAAGGGAGAGCAAAATGCCAGGAGATGAGAACAGAGGCATTTCTCATCCACATTTACACTTGTGTTGTGGGAGAGTAAATGATAAAATATGGAGAGCCTTAGTGCAGTTTGTTTTCTAATCTTCTTATGCCTTCTCAGGAATGAGCTATATTTAAAGCTGTATTAAATCTTAAGTTTGTGCAGCCTTTCCCTTCTATCATGCTTTTCCATCTGCTTTTAGCTAATCTTTGCACAATTCTTTGGAAGAGCAAGCAACAAGTCTTCTTTTTAATTTCCTTCTATGTGAGGGGGTAAAAACCTGTCAGAGCTATAGATGAAGGTGAATGAATGACTTCTCAGTAATCTGAGCAGGGGCTGCTGCTACATTATCATTCAAGTTATAATCAACTTATATCCTTTAGATATATCAAGGTATATCAAGTTATATCCTTTTTATTAACTCATACAGAAGTGTAGGAAGCCCTGTGCATGAAAAGTCAGGTACCTTCAGCTTCTGTAAGCAGCAGAGGATTTAAGTGGTAAGTCTATGTGCATGTAGATACAAAGAGTTACTTAAAGACACAGAATAAGAAACTGTGTGTATATAAAGGAGTTAAAGTCTATGAGTCACACAATTTGTAAGGAGAGAAATTAAGTTAAAGATTAAAGCAAATATGAGAAATGAAAAATTATTTGAGATGCAGACAACTTAATCAAATGTATTACAAACAGCTCATTTCAGGTTGCAGGCCTGAACATCACTTCTAAGAAGTGTGTTTTGATGGAGTTTATTGATTGCATTTGTTTCATGGTGTTTTTATGAAGTGTCTCATGTGAGTGCTGAGCCCTGTGCTGGTCAGCAAGCAGCTGGCCTGCTGCTCAGGGACTGGTGTGAAATGTCTGGGGGGCAGCCAGAGGTCCCCTTCTCATGGGACACCAACCTCCTGTCATCCAGGTTTTCCATCATCACTCCCACTGCCCACACCTGGCAATAATTGTATTCCAGAGGTGAGCAAACCAGGGATGTGGGGAAGAAAGTAGTAGAGAAAAATCTCTACTAACATCTCTGGGTGTTGTACTCTTGGCTTGGGGTTGTTTGTGTGATGAGAGGGTCATTTGGTTGTGGTTTTGTTGTTGTTCTCTTTTTTCTCATGTGACTGAAAGCATCTGCCAGTTGCCCATCACATTGTAACTCCTGCACTGAAACTCTGAGTCCTACTGGGATTGCTCCTCAGGGACTTGCAGCAGAAACACAGGAGAGGGGCATCTCTACACAAGTGATTCACCCAGCAGCACTGTCTTCCCCTCCTCTTTTCTTTTTTTTTTCCCCTCCTCTTTTCTTTTTTTTTTCCCCTCCTCTTTTCTTTTTTTTTTCCCCTCCTCTTTTCTTTTTTTTTCCCCTCCTCTTTTCTTTTTTTTTTCCCCTCCTCTTTTCTTTTTTTTTCCCCTCCTCTTTTCTTTTTTTTTCCCCTCCTCTTTTCTTTTTTTTTCCCCTCCTCTTTTCTTTTTTTTTCCCCTCCTCTTTTCTTTCTTTCTTTTCCCCTCCTCTTTTCTCTTTTTTTTCCCCTCCTCTTTTCTTTCTTTTTTTTTTCCCCCTCCTCTTTTCTTTCTTTTTTTTTTCCCCTTCTCTTTTCTTTCTTTTTTTTTCCCCTCCTCTTTTCTTTCTTTTTTTTCCCCTCCTCTTTCTCCTCTTTTTTTTTTTTCCCCTCCTCTTTCTCCTCTTTTTTTTTTCCCCTCCTCTTTCCCCCCTGTTTTTCCCATCTGGAGATGCTGCTGTCTGTGCTGTGTCACTCTGCTGCTCTGGACCAGTCCCCCCCAGTACAGTACTGGGAGGTGCAGATGGGCTACAGAAGATCAGTGCTTCTGCACTTGTGGCAAAAGATAGAGCAGAGGGGCAGAGTGAACATCCAGAAGCCAAAAACAGAATAAAGGATCAGCAGAGTGAACAGGAACCAACTCGAATTTCCCAGCTCAGATTTTCATCTCTCCAGGCCTGGGGGTGCAGCCTGAGAGGAACAAACACTGGTTTCACTGGCCTGAATCCCCTTTTTCTTCCCAATCTGTCAGATGGGTGCAGAGACAAGAGCTAAGGACCCATCCAGACTCCAAGTTAGTGTCACACTGAGCATTCCCAACAGAGAGGTTGGGATGTCTCAGTTATCTGTGGGGAATCTGATGAAATCCAACAACCCACAGGAGCTGAGCTGGAGATGCAGAGTGGAAGCTTGTAGGGAAATAAGGTCCCACTAAACACCACACACAGACTCAGCCTGATGGGGCTTAACAGAGCTCAGGACAGCAGTGGCAGCAAAGAAATCCAGTCAGGAATCCAGTGAGGAGAGCAGACACAGCTCCAGAAATCCCAGAGGAACTGCAGAGCTCTTCAGTACCTGCCTGTAGCCCCCGATTCCTTGGTTTCCCTTGTAAGACCCCGTTATCCGCACCCAGGCTGTTTGCTGTTCATGTGGGTATTATGTGTAACACTGCCAAGAAATCCCAGGGATTCAGCCAGTACATTTTCAATACTTTCTTGTTTTGATCCTGTGCTTTAGCCAGGTGAAAGGTCAGGAAACCATTCTATGGGATAATGAAACTACACCTGGAACAAAAAAAAATTAATTCCTAGCTTTGAAATAACAACATATTTCAGTGAGCAGGCATAGCTCTGTATGAAAATGTGCATGCAGATAAATAAAGTCTGGCTGTGGTTAAATATCCTCTAACCAACCTAAAATACATAAGTATTTTGCTCTTGCTGAAATCCTGCAGTATTAGCAATGTGCATGAAGTGCAGCTGCCTGATGCTGGAGGTCATTAGGTTGTGAAAGAGTAGGTAGCATATGGAAAATATAGAGCATACAAAATAAAAAGTGGAATGAGTTTTTTATGGCTCTATGTAATAGATCTTAAGATTTCTTACAGCAACATATTCCTTGGAATATCTTGCACTTTCCTGTTGGCTGAGCCTTTTTTAATTTCTCAGGGTGAACTTGACAGATTGAGTGTGCAGAGCACTGTTTTCATCTGATCACTGGGCAAGATTGGTTGTGCACTATTTTAAGTATTTAAAAAAAAAATTATGACCACTGGTGTATCATTTTCCCATGTCTAATCCTTATCAGGAGACAGTCATAAGGAAAAAAATCCCTGATTGTATCTGATGACAGAAAAGAGCTGGTGGTTATAAAGCAGGGAGGAGGAGGCTGGGCAGAGGGAACGGGAGGAAGGAAAGGTGGCTGTGGAGATGTCATTGGCAGGAAAGCAGTGGGATGGGCACATCCTGCCAGATAAAGTTGTGTCCCAAAATCCAAAGGTAAACTCAAGTTATGAGAGAAATGAAGTACAAGGTTTTGTTTGATATTCTTAGTGCTTCCTGGTGCTTGTCCTGTCTCCAATGAGGAATTGTGTATCCCAGACTGGTTTGGGTTGGAAGGGACCTCCAAGCTCCCCCAGTGCCAACCCCTGCATGGGCAGGGACACCTCCCACCAGCCCAGGTTGCTCCAAGCCCCATCCAACCTGACCTGAGACATTCCCAGGGATGGGAATACTCTCCCTGTCAGGCAGCAGCAAGGGCAGGGATCCTCCTGGGAAGGCAAGGGGTGAACAGGAGGAAAAAAGTGCTGTATGGTGTGACAAAATGGGGGCTGCTGGAACGAGGCCTTAGGAGTGACCTTTGAATTTTAATACAAGTGATTTTAATGGAGCAGTGGGAGTAGAATCACAGATTTATGGACTCATAGAAGAAGACAGATGTGTGATTTTTTTTTCTTTTTTTTTTTTTTCCCAGCAGGTTTTAAAAATCTTGTAATAAGGTATAAAGAAGTATACTTGTACTTGGTAACTGAGCTCCTTCCACTCCTGTTAAAACAAGCAAAGGATGCAGAATCTTCTACTTTCTTCTACAGAGAAAATAATGCCACTGAATTAGCAGTTATAGGATAGGCACTGTCCAGTAAAAATAAGTCAGTGCTGAAGTTAATAGAATGAAATGCTGGTTTTCTTAATATAAATTGCATTTGGTAGCAGAAGAAAGTAAATAACTTCAGTGTATTAGCCTCTGGAATTCAGCCAAATTGTTGTTCTTCAGCTCAGATATTTATCACACTGAAAGGACAATTCAAAGCAAGGTTCCTAACCATGTACAGGTTGGGTTTTCATTGACTTTATCATCATTTATTAGGAATTGTAACAAATTATTATATTCAGAGTTGGTACACAATGAGGAGCTATATATAGACTGGGAATTCAGCTTGGGTTACTGGAAAAAACTATTATAAATAAAAGTTATTAATAAAACCCAAGATGTAACATATGATGGTAGGTTGATATATAACTGCAGGCTGTTGTGGATATTGGGTTGAATTTAAAGTTCTGTGTACTGGAAATCTAATGCCTCCTGACTTTTAAACAGGGCTTTACTAATTAATCAATTGGTAATTGCAGCTCTGATAAATAGCAGGGACCCTGATTGGGAGCAACAAGTGATTGATTCCCCCACATTTCTGGCAAGTTTAGAACAGGAAGCATTTTGCAGGATGCAGGAAGCATGATGAACAAAAGCAGTGGTAATAAAACCAGGGCCCATTACAGAGTTGTCTCAGAGGAAGAAGATTTGTGAAGGTGGGAACCATAGGTAGCTTTGCCAAGGTAAACCAGCTTCATGCTAAAGTTTGTCTTAATGAAAAAACATTATTGGGAAAAGTGCATTTTTATAATGATAAATTTTCAGACTTACAGTCATTGTGTCCCCATTATGTTTGTTGTGAGTTTTTGTGGGGCTTTTTTAGCTACAAGATTGTGTCCATTTCAAACTGGACTCAGAAATTCTTTTGATTTCCACAAAAGATATTTATAACACAGGAAACTAACAAAGAGAAGCAAAAAATCCTTCTACAATGAAATTACAATCAAAGCAGGAAAAAAGTGCTAGCAATGGAAAGATATTTGATAAATTATTCTAATGATGTAGCACAATGAGCTATGACACTTCTAAAGTTATCTCACGTGTTTGTGGTACCAAGAAGTAAGAATTAAGACACCTAAATATCCATTTTAGGGAGTATCTTTGTCTGAAAGTCATTGTGAGACCAGTACCAAATGCAGAAAAACATACTAGCAATTTGGTCAATAAGAAAAAAGACTGAATTTTGGTTTTTAAATATTTATTAAGTAACATTGCTAAATAAGGTGTGTGAACGTAAGATGTGGACAAATGCTTTTATTCCATGGAATCCAGTTGCATAATTCTAGCCTTCAAACCCAATAACTTTTGAAAACCTTGTCTTCCTGGTCTTTGCATCTCATTGCATCCTTGATGGCTGAATGAATATTTTTTAGAAGACCCCGGGGACTCATCAAGTCTAAATGGCATGATAGAGGCATTTGATGCCTTGGCTGCAGCCAGGGACTGCAGACAATTATGATAATAGTAATCTGAAAAGCTTCATGCTGTAAATGTAAATAGCTCTCCCTAATGTTCTTCAGAGCATAAAAATGCTAGGAAGCACTTCTGAATTATGCAGTCCTGCACAGGACACTTAAAATAGCAGCAGAGAGGAACTGGTGTTCTTTGCCAGAGTTTTACACATAGATGAGGCCCCCGTGCAGCTGATATCAGGTGTCAGAAGCTTTGCAGAAGCCTCATTGTTTGTGGCATCTGGTTACTGGTAACCAGGCAGCACTTCTTTTCTCTACACATTTAATAGAGAAGGGGATTGGAGATGCTGGACAAAATGCTGACTTCAGGATCAGCTGCAGAGCAGGTCATTAGGCTGGCAGAGATCACAAGAGACAGGAGCATATTTACTTCTCTTTACCACTTTATTATTTTCAGGACAGGCTGCTCTAAATCAAGAGCCTCCTTTCCCTGAGCTGATGCCATCTGCAGTGCCTCCACTTTGAGTGCAATTTTGCAACGTGTTCTCTCACCCTTCAGGTCACCAACCTCACGTGTAAGCACCACAACTGCCTGGTAAAAACTGAGGGTGGGACTGGTGTAGGGAATTATTTCAGCAGTAAAAATCAAAATAGTTATTGGTAATTGTTTTCATCTCACTCAAAAGTAAAGCTCCTGGTGCCACAGATGAGATGAGTCTTTGCAGTTTATCAGGGTTTTATCAGGTTTGCTGTCTTTGGGATCTGAGCTGTATCTTGGGATGGGTGGCTGGGATGTGATGGCCTAAAGTTGTTAAAATATTGTAGCTCCTTTGTAACCCAGCTGCTCTCTCAGGATTTGTTGCAGTGCTTTTATTCCCTTTGCCCCCCATTAGGTATGGGGTGGAGTGAGGAATTGAGAAGCACTGGGAATTTAGGATTGGAGGCCTTGGACTTTGGGTTCTCACATTCCTTTTTTGTTTAAGCAAAGTTTCTCATGCAACTTCTCTAAAATTTTCATTTGTTATTTCTCCCTAGTTGGAAATTCTTAATATTCCTTGTGTTCTTCCAAAGCACAGACCACTTTCTTTCCTTGCAGGGCAGACAATTATTCAACCAGCTGTGCTTAGGAAACCTCAGTTCTACTTCCACCACCCAAATGGGTGGTCACACCCATCTTTGTTTCAGTTTCTTTATTTCTAAAACTGCCTTTGAGAATCCTGCTTTTCTTTAAACTTCTGAAATCTGATATCCCTGTGCTGAGCTAAATACTCCTTGTACAACACCGAGTGTGAGCCTGTTGCATTAAATGTAGAAATATCTGAGGATGAATTCAGCTTCCATCCCTCCAGATGGCTTTCAGTGTTTTGGTCAGAGGATTCAGAGGCCATGCAGCTTCTCTAAGCAGCATGAAAGTATCTGTGTGTTCTGGAGAGCCTAAGGGCTGATTTGTTGCATGGCAACGTTGCTGACTGTAAGCACTAAATCTCACTGAGTGACTTCTAACACTCCTGCAGTAAGTAGCAGAGTGAATCTTTTATAGGTACAAATTTCACTTTCTGGTGATTTTTTTTCTCTCTTCATCTGAGGGATTATCACATCATTTTCTCTATAATTTCCTTCCATCTTGCACTGAAACAAAGGAAGGGAGGGAGGAAGAGGGTGATCACCTCTCTGTCAGATATGTGCAGCAAAGCAGCTAAACCTCACCAAATCCATAAATCCTCTTACTAAAGCAATTTCATTTCCTTGCAACAGGTAAAATCAATCAGAGGGTGCTTTATATGCTCATACCTAGAGCCTCACTCTTCTGGAAGAGACCTAGTAACAGGATCCTTACACACAGGGAAGGGGAGAGAGGCCAAGAGATGAGGAAGAATTGTTAGATCTGAAAACATGACAATAAAATGAACCATTATACAGAAACCCTCTGGCCACCACTGAGCGTTCCAACTATGCTGATTTACCAAGTCTGAGACACTTTGCTATCCAGTTAGTGTTAGACCCAGAAAACCTGGATAACTTCCTTTCCAGTAGGTCCATTTCCCTTTCCATTGGCTGATTTTGTTTTCATTAGTAATGGGGGACATGCTGCTGCTTGGGGTTTATTTATATTGCCTGCAATGTAGGAGGCACAGCAGGTCCAGATGCCCTCTGCTCTTGTTCCCAGAGTGTTTCTGACTTTTCCTCATCAGGTGACTGTAGAAATCAGGCAGTAGACATAGGCAGATAGAAATGGTCTTTGTGGAACCAGTCTGATAAAAACTGCCAACAAACAGAACAGAAAATTTAAGATGGCATTTTCTTAATTTGTCTTTCTACACATTCACATTTGCCAACTTCATTGTGGGTATTTAAAACCATAAAATACACTTTGCTCTTTTGACTAGCAAACAAGTTTATTCAGCCCACAGTGCCAGGAAACTGGGGCAGTGCTGAGTTATCTGCATTGGAGTCATAGGTGAAATTGTTTTTCATGTGCTGGCTTGACAAAAAGATGGGCCACCAAATATTCTGCATTTTGCCCAGCTCTTACAGTCAGTTGCCCTAAACTTGTACTTAGAGAATGGTCAGGAAAATCATATACCTGTAAAGGTGAGGGATTTTTTTTCTTAATGCTTTAAAAATCTATAGGGAGGATTATCACTGGGTTAAGTTCCTGATTCTGCCTACACTATCCCTATATCTTGTTTGTGTGGGGGTTTTTCTTTCTTTTTTTTTTTTTTTTTACTGTAGAATAAATCCCTTTTGATAATTAAACTTGAGAATGTATTTGTGAGAAACAGACACCTTGAATACAACCAATTGTTGTTATTTTCTAAATCTGGCTATTTATTCAGGTGAATGTTAGAACCCCAGCACTATCTGCAGCCAAACAGTGCCAGTTTGCAGGCAGCTTTTAACCAAGGAACCAGCCCTGTGATTCATTGCCAAGAGGAAACCTAGAGGGAGAGTCATGAATCCATCCCATCAGGCTTTCTGTGGGTAGGATTAGAGGTAACAGTTCAATAAGAATGCATTTAATTTTTATGGTGCTGTTCAACACAACCTAATTACCTCCCAAGCATGCAGTTAAAATACATAAAACCCAATCAAATCACTCAGAGCAATGCAGAATTTAAAAAGTCAGCTGAATTAGAAGGAATGACTTTGGGATTCCTGAAAAAGTGGCTGGGTCTGTGAACCTTCCACAGAGTGCTGTCATAGGTGTGATGATAACACAGTTCCTTGGAGATTCCGTGGATATTTCTGAACTTCCCACAAACAGGAGTTAGGGGAGCCCCTGGCCAGATCCTCTGAACACATAGCTAGGAAGGACAGAGGTGATAGGCTAGGCTTTCTTGAAATGGTTGGCCAAAAATTCTGGAATTGAAGTGCTTGATGTTGGACAACACTGACATGGAAAAGCACTTTTTTAACAGGCAGGTGAAACTCTGTATCTGGAAGGACTATCTTGTACTTGGATTGATTCTGAGGATGAAGTCCCAGTTCAGGGCCACAGTGCTACAACTCTGTTTTGGGACCAAAGTTTTATGTCAGTTATAGAAGATACCTGGTGAGGTGAAACCTTCTGAGGCTTTGTGCAGTCCAGTGGTTCCTACCCAAGTGTGTGTGTACATCCCTAGCTGCTGCTATGATTCTGGGATGTAGAAGGAAGTCTGTGTGAAAAAGAGAGGCTTGATGATGTGAGAATTAATTCAATATTGTCAAAGCTGCTTTCCCTTGAACTTCACAGAAAGGCTTCTAATCTGTGAAGTGTGGTGATCAGTCCAAATGTATGGAAATTAACACTCTAGGAGCAAATATTTCTGTTAGACTGCTGCTGATTTCAGGACCACTCATTTACAGCATTTAAAAAAATAACTTGCGTGTAACTTTGCTCCTGGCTTGGCTTTTTGCATCACTTTGTGTGAACACCCCTATGATAGGAGTTTTCTCCCCTGAAAGCAAGCAAGCAGCTGTTATTCACTCACACAGACACATTCACAGGTGGGACAGGCTGCTTCAGCTGAGGAGTTGAAATAAAGCCCTGCATTCCCTGAAAATACTCTTTTATTCCAATAAATAGAAAAATGGCAAGTTTGGGTTTTTCAGGTTTTTATTTTTGTGTCGGTGCTTTGTCCCCAGTGAAAGTTCAAGTGCCTCCTCTTATAAACCAGAGAAGATCAATGCAGTGTCTTCATTTGTTGTCTTTGCATTTGTAGCTATAGCAAAACTAAAAGTGTCTTGGGGAAGCCTCAAAGGTTGTTTGCTGCTCAAAGAAAAATTGCACAAGACAAAATAATGTCTCTGAGGTTTAATTTTCCTCCTTGGTTACCTTGTACTACAAAGGAATGTACTCTAGCAGAGTTCTGAGGCAAGATAACTTGTTGCTTTTTTGCTGTTGCAAATGGTGAACTGTTCTTTAAAAATGAATTGTTCTTGTTTTGCTCATTCTCTCAAAAGTTTCTTGTGCACAGATGTGCAACTTTTGGTGATGGGGGAAAAAATACCTGATTCTCCCTGCCTCTGTTTGACAGCTGATGTGTTTGTGTTCAGTTCCTGACTTTTCCCTTACAGGGAAGGGATGCTCAGTTATGGAATTGTGTTCAGACCCCTGTGTTATCCATCAGCTCTTTCATTTGGCACCAAATTCTTTCCTCCTTGGTTGCCTGATTTACCCTTAGCATTCTGGCAGTGGTTCTGGCTCAGACACAGGTAATTTTCCTCAGGGTTGCTGGTGGGGGCTGTGGTTTGGATTTGTGCTGTAAGGAGTGTTACCAAGAAGGGGATGTTTGCATTGTTGCTGAGCAGTCCTTGCACAGATTCAGGGCCTTCTCACCCCATCACTGAGCACTGGGAGGGAACAGCTGGCACCAAGGGACCAAAGGGATATTCCAGAACCCCTCACATCATGCTCTGCACATAAACCTGGGGGAAGAAGGAAGGGAGGGATGTTGGGAGTGATGGAGTTTGTTTTCCCAAATAGCTGTTACTGATGATGGAGCCCTGCCCATGGGAAGTAGTGAAAAATTCCATGGTTTGCTCTGCCAATGTGTGGAGCTTTTGCTTTACCTATTCAGCTGTCTTTTCTTAACCTGTTTAACTGTCTTCATCCCCACCCATGAGTTTACTTTCCCAGTTCTCTCCCCATCTCACTGTGAGGGGACTGAGTTTCTGTGTGGTGCTTTGTTGTCAGGTAGGGTTGAACGATGGCAATTCTGCTAAAAAAACAAACAAAAAAACCCCAAACCAAACCCAATTTTCTTGGATTTTAAAATGGCAGCCTTCCTCCTAACAAAATCAATCATGTTGAAAAGAAACTTCCGTCCTCTAATTTTCTGTGGTATTGCCTGTGTCACCTTAGGAATAAAACCATTTAGAATAAGCCGTGTCCTCTTTCTGTGACACCATTGAGTGCCTGGTACCTTCTTGTCCTTCTCCATCTGGTACTTTAAAAATTTTCACTGAATGTACCTTATTTAACTACACAGTTCCCACAGGGCAGCATTTGCTTCACCTGCAACAATAAAAAATGCAATAGGAAAATAGACCCTGTCACATAATTGCAAGGGGCTGAGGCAGCATCCTTCTCTCCCACTAAATTTGCTGTTCCAACTGGCTGGAACCTTCCCAATCTTCCTGCACAATTTGAGGCTCTTGAAATTGCTGCAGATACAACAACATTTCCAGTATTGTTATGCAGGGGTAATTACCAGACTTTGACAAATTATTTGTGTTCCTACAAGCTGACTGACAAGCAGCTGACTGTATCCTATGTGATCATACTGGAGGGGTCTGTCTGTCAGTACACCCCAACAGCAGCCACCCTAAGAAATGTCTCCTACAGGCAACACAAAATTCTGCTGGCATTCTGCCAGCAGCCTCATTCCCACAGTTTTAATGATGGATCACATCTTCTGTGGATATCTTGAGACAAGCAGAGCAATCAGAGAGACATTAATTTTGTTCATTTTTTTCTCAAACACTTTTGAGAACACATTTCTTCACCTGTAACATGAAATGTTGAGGCAAGGGGACATTTAAGGTCCATAGCCCACCAGAACAATGATGAAAAACTGAAGTAAGTGACAGCAGGAAAACTGGGATCTGGGTTTTCAACCCTTTTTGTACCAGGATTTATTTATCTATTTACTTGGGCCAAGAGCTAAGTGGTGTCCTTCCCAACTGCTTTTCACCTAATGGGTCTTTTTCCTGCTTGAGGAATAATTCTCTGCTGGGTGACTTCCAGCCTCTTTCTCTCCCAGCAGAAGTGGCTGAATTATGCTTGGAGGGAGAAATGAAGTTAAAATGTCAGCTACTGAAAGAATCAGGCAGCAGTGTGAGGAAAGGAATCTCACCCCAGTGTTTATTAATATACAACACAGGAGCAATAATTTTTGTTTTGCTGGGTAATGACAGCAGCTTACTGAGGTGGAATGGGATAATGAAAGTTATTGAGCTGGTTTTGTCCCTGGCTCTGAGGCTGAGCATAATTCTGTTCTGAGCAGGGGAGCTGAATGGAGTAGGAACAAACCAAGGTGCCCCAAAACCACTTGATATTTTAATGTTTCAGAGCTTTTTCTAGAAGGGATGAACTGTCATGATTTCCAAGGTTTAACATGAAAATATGTTACTTAGTGATGACTTTCTCAGTTTATGTAGTGCCTGGATACACAAACAAGGTCAGGTTGGATGGGGCTTGGAGCAACCTGGGCTGGTGGGAGGTGTCCCTGCCCATGCAGGGGTTGGCACTGGGGGAGCTTTAAGGGCCCTTCCTACCCAAACCACTCTGGGATTCTATGAAACTCCATTTGCAGCTCAGGTACATAAATATATATGTTCCATCTTGCATCTGGAGCATGGTGCTTGCCAACAACCATCAGTCTGCAAAAATGTGTTGTCTTTCACTTTTTTAATTCATAGTTCTGATTTTTTTTTTAAGCTTATTTTTCTTTTAAGGCAAGCATAAGGCTTTAATATTCATCTCATAGAATGTGCCAGGTGGGAAGGGAGCTCCAGGATGCCCTGGTCCAACCCTTCTCATCTTATTGTTTCTAGGAGATGTCCCAGCACCCCCTGGAGCTGAGACTTCCAACTTTCCCAAGTGGGGGAATCCCCCCCTTCCCCTGGGAGACCATTCCAAGGTCTGACTGTCCTCAGGGGGAAAAATTTCCCTCTTGAGTTCCAATGGAATCTCCCCAGGAGCACCTTGTGCCCATTGCCCCTCGTCTTGTCCATGGGACTCCTTGGACACAGGGAGTCTCCAGCTGCTTTGGAGCTGCCCTGGAAGTCCTGACCATGGGCAGAAGGGCTCCCCTCAGCCTTCTCTTCTCCAGGAGGAACAGACACAGTTTCTCAGCCTCTCCTCACATCCCAGCTGCTCCACTCCTCTGATCATCCTCGTGGCTCTTCTCTGCACCCTCTCCAGCCTCTCCCCATCCTTTATGTACAGCAGGGACCAACTTTTGGGGACATTCATTTCAGTGTAGGATGGGAGCCCAGTGGATTAATAAAGACCCAAAGGAAGAGCATCTTATATAAAGAACTCCTTTTCTTGACACCATTTCTATCTTGTTCTTCTGTAAAGAACAACAATTTTGGAAGTCTCAGCTGAAAAATGGTGGTGGCTCCTTCTTTCAGTGGGATATAGAAAATGTGGAATGGTAGCATGAGATTGAGGAAGCAAGATAAAACGAGACTATGAAATATTGACTGGTTAAAAATAAGCTGTGTACAAGCATTTTGTACACCAAAGGAGATGAAGATTTATCTCTTATGGTTTAATGAGGTTTAGCTAGTAGTAATAGATATTTAGGATAAAGATCTAGCTTGTGTATCAAGGAGCCTATTCCCAAGCATAGGAATGTTTTGGGTGTGGAAAACATTAAGATTTTTCTCTGTGATCTTTTAAAATCAGATAACAATGGAAACTACAACTTTTGGGAAAAGTTTTTGTTTAGAAGAACTATGTCCTTCAATAACACTTTTCATATTTAGTTTCTATGTTATTTCTAAGCCCTTGTTAATTTTCAAGGATGCTGTTACTGGGTCTGCTGGTCCTGCCTGTAGTGGGTCTGGAGCCAATTCATTCAGCTGCTCTGTATCCCAAGATTTTGTGGGGTCTGGTGCTGCTAAATGGCTGCAGAACAAGGTCATGCTCTGACAGTATGGCTGCACACTTGTACTGCAACAGCCAAGAAGGGGGAAGTTTAAGGTTAAGACATAAAAGGTGCAGTGGAAGACTTGGAGATGCCAGGGATGTGTCAGGGGTGCTGGTCAGGGGCTGTCAGACACCATGTGCAGGTTGGAGCTGGTCTGAGGGTCTGCCTGCTCTGATCACTTGTCTCAAAAAGACTAGAAACTTTATTTTCACTTAGGCAGAGGGAGATTATATCTGGGTAGTGACCATTTCTCTTCACTCCCTGCTGGTAATGGGCTTCTCCACAGGCTAAGGGGTAAGTAGTGAGGTGAATAAGGGATGTGAGGACTTGTAAGAGACCCATTCCTGATAGAAGTGCTTTTATTGTAACCTCAACAAGAATAAAGAGCCTAAGGCTTCAGGTTTTTAGTCACACAAGGTATAATGTTAAAACTTTACTAGGGAAGTAACCATGCAGGAAACATTCCTCTTTTTTTCTTTAGCCTCAAACTGGGTGGCATCCTAGAAAGATTCGTATCACACAGCCAGAAGATATGTGAATGATACAGGAAACAGTAAAACTCCATTGTCTGTGTTAGTTAGAGTAAAGGAATGCAGTGAATCTTTAATTTGGTGTTATGGAACAGATTTACTCTTGCATTACTGACTAGAGGTAATAATTAATGTATCATACATTGATATCAAAGGCACTGATCTTACTTCAAAGTTACTCAGCTGTTTCTGCTTCATGAGTTATCATTAAAAGACACTTCTGTTTCACTGTGATTTGCTGAAAGGGGAAGGGAATACAGAAGACAGAACCAAATGATTGCATAGAAGTGGCAGCAGAGTTAGGTGTAGGGTCTGTGTGTGCGTCTTCTTGCTTCTAAATTCAGCCAAACTGTACAGAGAATCAGTGAGGAAATGGAGCTTCACAATGTTATTTTTGTGGGCTGGGTTTTATAACTGGGCTGGCACTTAAAAATACACAGAGCATGTAGCATACACAGCTAAAAAAACTTTAGCTTTTACAAAACTTCCTGGGCTGTGTTAAACCTGATTTGAACAATTCTGGCCTTAGCATCATAATTTTCAACAGAGATACTTATTTTTCAAAGAAAAATACATGTTGATGTCTGCATAGTATTAAATATTTATAATGAACATGAGTGCTGCAAATTTTGTGATGGAAAATAATTTTACCAAAGCAGATGAAATAAGCACATCACATCTCCCTGGTAAGTAGTGTATCCTGCTCTTTGAATTATTCACCACTCTATAGATGCATAAAATATACATGCAGGAACTGCACAAAGCAAAGCCCACGTGAGTCTGTTGAAAGTGTGCCTGGAATCTGCTTGGTAATCTCTCAAATCACAGATCAAGCACACTTAGCTCTGTGTGCTTGCAAATATTTAGCTGGCCTTGCAAATACCCCCAGTCATTGCTGACTGACAGGGAATGTTTGTCACTGTAACAACTGAACATTGAGGAAACTGCATATGGATTGGATTTGTGCCCTGTATTACCTCTTTTTATTATGATGATTATTATTTCTCCCCTGTTTGGTGTTTGTGCTGTGAGCACTCTCATTCCCTTTCCTCTCTCTTGCCTTCCTTCCTGTCTCTTCCTTTCATCTTCCAAACCCAAGCTCTGCAGACTCCCAGATGTTCAGAATCTCCTTCCCACTGAACTGCAAGAAATAAGTTGAACCCAATTTCTGTGGGAATGCACTTGGAAAGCTGGAGGTCACATCCAAGGAGTACAAGGGGGAAGGCAGCTATGGGGTTGGGGTGCTGGGGGAACCTCTGTGGTGATCCCTGATTTGTGTTCCTAAAATTATTTTCTAAGCATAGTGCAGAGTCTGTTAGGTGAGCTCTTACTTGGTCTGCCTCTAATGTGATAAACATGTGTAA
Source organism: Heliangelus exortis (assembly GCF_036169615.1). Classification (NCBI taxonomy): domain Eukaryota; kingdom Metazoa; phylum Chordata; class Aves; order Apodiformes; family Trochilidae; genus Heliangelus; species Heliangelus exortis. Next base: position 41,877,445 of record NC_092426.1, read on the forward strand.
GTATTTCATGTTCCTGGTGTGGAATCAGGTCTGTAATGGAATCAAGATATGGGATGATAATGCTTTTATCCTGTAATGAAATTGCCAAGTTCATTCCAATCCTTGAAGTGGCTGTGTGCTTAATTAATAGGAGCTGTCTAAGCATGACATGAACAATCAGACTGCTGCAGCTTGTTTAACACCTCTCTCATCTGATTATTTTAACACTTTGTCTATACAATTTTAAATTGTCCAAAATACAGATTATGTGAAACAAATAATGCAAAACAGTGGTAATGAGACTACTGCTGATGGCCTTTTCTGCTGATATTCAGAAACAGTTAGGACAGATTTGTAGTTAGAAGGTATAAGTACCAGGACCTGTGGAAGAAATTCTGTTTCTTGGGGATTAATACAGTTTTTCCTTAAACCACGAGGTTTCTGCATATTTTAGATAACTGTCCTGATGCTCATGCCCTGATAGTCCTTGAACTTTGAAGCCTGAGGTTTGCCAACCCATGTGTGTTGGGTACAGGAAAAGTAATGCTGGATGTCTGCAGTAGTTCAGTGGGTCTAAGGAGGTGTAACCTATTCTTTTTTTCTCCCAATAATCCTACTACAGACTTTCTGTGCCTCAGTTTCAACACTGTAGAAAGAAGAGCAATAGGAATGAGTTCACAAACAACTTTGAGTAGTGCTCAACAGAACTTGGAGGACTTGGTGTGATTGCAGGCTGCTGTGATAAGCAGCAATACAAAGCTCCTTTTACTGTGCCATTGCATCTTCTGGCTGGGAACTCCTCACTGCACACAGATCAGAATTAGTTTGTTTGTTTTCAGCTGCCTTGCCCAACCATAGCTTAAGCTGTCGGGAAATAACTCTGTGTTGATTTGTTGAAACAAGTGACAGCCTTTCTCTCTGCATATGATATACGTTTATTCTTGGCTTTGCCCAGCAAATGTAATCTTTGAAAGAAAGATGGATAAACTCTCCTGGCTTGTGTAATCACTTGGAAATATGCTTTAAATTGAGCAGATGTCAAATTGTCATGCTTGTAATGCCAGACATGCATGAAACTTGATGGCATCCATGAGTACCCTCCCCCAGCACAACTAATGGCATTAGTAACAGAGCAGCCTTCACCCTCACACAGAACAGAGTTGCTCACAGGGATGTGCAGGTCAGTCCTTCTCAGTCAGTCCCATCTCACATGATACAACAGGGCCACAGAGTTTTAGCCCCCTTCATTTTATGATTTTCTAGGTCTTACCAGTAAAGGAGTGCATTATAAGAAGCATGACATGTATTGAGGCTTTTTCTTAAACAAGGAGAAGAAGGTCATGTTCCTTACACAACTACCAGATAACAGGCAGATGTTGACCTTGGTAGCTGTGAAAAGGGGTACTGGTAGTACCAGTTACTCAGTACAAAGCTATTAACTGGTCTGACAGATGTGGATATAAAGGCAAAAATATCTTCTGTGCTATCAGAAACACTGGTCAGAAATTTGCTAGTGGTGAAATGTGCTATTTGTACTTTATTGTTGTTGGTGTTTGTTTTTTTTTTAAATCTGCCTCAGTTTTACAGTCAGCTGGGAATGTTGGCATGAGGCAGCAGGAATACAAAATGAAAGCAGAAAAAGTCCAACCCATCTACATGAAGCCTGTTAATTCTGACTCAGCAGGCTGAAAACCAGCAGTGTTTGTGTTCCTGCCTGATGCAAGCACAACCCTCCTCACTCTGGGGGCTGGGTGCCTTCCCCATGTCCCCATTGTAGTGAAATCAGCCCAATTTACCCCTCCTGACACCTCACTGGCAGCATGACAGCTGCTAAGGGGCTGGGAGGTGGCATCTCTTGGATCTGCCACTGGAACACAAATCAAGTAGAAATAGTTTGTAAGGTTTTGCCAAGGACTTTTGCAGATTGATATCAAAGAGAATGACAACGAGGTTTATGCTTTGGTGTTGATTCAGTCCAGGCCTTTTGTTTGCATGTGAATTTGCAGAGAGTTCCCAACCTGTCCCTTAGACTTCCCACAGCTATGGGGATAAGGAGCAGTGAAGTTGTCTCTGACTGGGAAGCTGTACTGAGGATTTTGCTGTCTTCAGTCCGTGCTTGGGGTCAGGGTGAGTGCTCTGGGAGGTGCCAGAGGTGAGCATCAGGAGCATCTCAGTGCTAACAATGCTCACCACAGGCAGGTGCCACTTATCACCTTCAGCTTCCATAACACAAGGAGACAGTGTCACGAGGAGTGTCAGTGAAGATTTAAAACCCCCTGAGATCCCTTTTTCTCTTTCCCAGGAGCTAAAGCAAGCAATAAAGTACATAAGCTCATAGGGCTCCATAACTCTTTTTGTCAGCTGTGTCACTTGGTTTCAATACATCCCATACCAAGTGACAGTTCTTCCTATTTTGTGTTGAATGTCCCCCAAAAATATAGTTCTCACCTCCTTTCTTACCACAGCCCTACAAACAGAATCAAATCTTTGCACACCAGCAAGACAAGACTTGGAGGTGCATTAATCTGTCTTAATCCTGCTTCAGGATTTTGCTGGCTGGTTCTGCTTCTTTTGCTTTCATTCATCCTTTCTGGTTTTGCTTCTTTCCCTTTTCCACTCTCCAGATAGAGAAGAGGTGAAGTGCTGTCAGATCATCTGCTGCTTGACAGCATCATCTCCTTAGGTCAAAAGCAAAGCAGTGTGGAAGCAAAAAACTGTGAGGAAAGGGGTATTTCCCTCCTTTCCATAATGGCAAAGAGAAAGTTCCAAAGAGATTTGTCACTTTCAGGAAAAAAAAAAAATACTTGTGGTGAGTGTTACATAACTTTTGATTTAAATATTTCGGTTTTTTTTGTATTTGTCACCCATGTTGCAAGCTTTTTAATATTCATGTGAGGTCACACATGAGATTAATGGGGTTGTGAGAAAAGTCATTTAGCCATCCACAGGTGGAAGCTGGGCAAACTGGCAAATGTATATGTATTCTGCTTTTTAAAAATTTTATTTCTTTTTTCTGAACTGGAGTGTGGTGCTGCCCATCAGAAATCTGTTTCACGCAATCTTCAGAGAGGGTTTCTTTACTTGTGGGGAGCTGCAAAGAAGGAGAATTATTCTGGGGAAAAATAGTTATGAGGTGGCTTTTCCAGAGGTTTAGATGATGAAGCAGAGCAAGAAAATATGTTGTTGACAATAAAGAGTGAGTAGGTAAAGGAGGAAGAGGCATTTGGACAGATGTTCTTAATATAAAGGAATTATGTAACTGGTCACATAGGTTGTCTGGGAAAAAAAAGTTTTTTTGATCTTAACAATCTGGGCTTAAGAAATTCATCAAGAATAAGATGTTTCAAGGCTCTGTTCTCTAGATCTGGAAGACTCCTGAGAGTATACAGTTAGCCAATTTCTGATTTTTAAACTGTACCAAACTAATAAACAGGTGTAAAATATTTTCATCCTGTAATACTCCTCTGCAGTTTCTCTGTATGCAGGCCCTTTGCATCTCATTGCTTTGTTTGCCTTGAAGCAAGACTGAAATTTTTTTTCAAGGTCTGAAATGTGTGATTTTTTTTGAGATAATGAATTCTGTGTTCAGAAAGACCCATAGCAACTAGAAAATGTTTAAATTAGAAAAATGTTCTTATTTGTATAATTAGCTAGTCATGTCAGGCTGTTTGTACAGTTTATTCAGGCACCAGCTATAAGGCTCTGAGCTCCTGCCTTAGTTTTCCTTCTCTGGTTGGCACTTGAAGGAAAAGAAATTACAGTTTTTACTTAGCTATAATTTTGCTGATTTTGTTCTTGTACTTCAAATTGATAAGTTCTGTACTGCAGGAGGGTGATATTACATGCTCATTAGAGAATTAATTGAAGTCAAATTAAGTCAGTTGATTCCCCCCTCCCCATCCCTACAGTGATAACATTTTTTAGGCTTTTTTGTCACTAGGGCATCACTGCATCCCCTTATTTCCTCTGGAACTAGGTAGGAACTTCTCCCTCATCCTAAAAGAAGATATGCAATTACTCCTCTATGTTTTCTGTTTCATTAGATCTACTCAGTGCTGTCTCAGAGCTCTCTGATCCTACTCACAGGATTATCTATGTGCATTAAAGCTAAATCACATCATTTAAGAGCTTCTCCAGGGACTGCTCCCCTCAACCCCTCTGATTATCTCTCCCCTCCAACACTCCTGAATATTCCAGCAGTCCTGATTTCAGTGTTTTACTCCAAGCACAGCCAGGCTCTAGTGTGAATAACAATTTGTTTTGGAGTAAATGATATGGTTTAAAAGACAACCAAATAAGGAAAAATAATAAAAGTAATATTCCCTGCAGAAATGTGAATTAGAAGGACTGGGGCTCAGTCTTGACTCCAAGACTGAGAAGAACAAAGACTAAACCCAGAATGTGTAAGCCCTGCATCTACTTTTACAGTGTGTAACTCCAGAAACAAGTGAGTAAGCACTTCCCAGGCTGTGATGCTCCAGGCAGACAAGGCAAAGGCACAGTTCCCAGGTTGGTGTGCCTTACATTGGCAGGAAGGTTCCATTCTGAAATTAAGTCCTTGAGCTGTGGCTACACTCTGCCTCCTGGAATGGGAACTGTCTGGTACAGATGTGGCTCTGTCCTGTCCCAGGCAGTACGTGGTTCCCAGTAAGACAAAATCATAAGGAAAGATAATGAAAATAAAGATAACAAAATAAGAATTCTTAGGATCATAGAATCATAGAATTGGCTGGGTTGGAAGGGACCTCAGAGCTCATCAAGTCCAAGCCTTGATCCACTCCCCCCGTGGTTCCCAGCCCATGGCACTGAGTGCCACATCCAGGCTCTTTTGAAATATCTCCAGGGATGGAGAATCCACCCCTTCCCTGGGCAGCCCATTCCAATGGCTGAGCACCCTCTCCAGAAAGAAATTCTTTCTAATGTCCAACCTAAACCTCCCCTGGCACAACTTGAGACCTCTTGTGCCCTCTTGTCTTGCTGAGAGTTGCCTGGGAAAAGAGCCCAACCCCCCCCTGGCTCCAACCTCTTCTGCCAGCTCCCTCATCACCCTTGGGTGGATCCCATCTGGTCCCATAGACTTGTGGGGATCCAAGCAGCTCAGTAGGTCACTGACTGTTTCCTTCTGGAAATATATTAAGGATATTATTATTATTACTATTGTTATTATTATTAACAATAATAATATTAGGTTATTAGGATATTAAGTTACAACCCCAGTACAATTCCCTGAAGTTCTTACCAAATAAAAGACTCCATGAAAAAAAGTTTTTGCTGTTTAAAAAATTAAAAACTATCTTAAAACTATTGAATGAAAGGGATGTCACAAGCATATCCTACTTGTGGCTCTTCTGGGGCTGCTGCTCTGGAGAAAGTGTCAGTATTCTGTATTTGTACAGTATCCACCTTGTAGTTTACTTGAACATTTTGTTGAGGGTGCATTTCTTATGTTTGTTTGGTTTTGCCTTCTTTATAGTCTTTTTAAATAAGAAAGTTATTCTGCTCTGCATTTGCCAAGGGACTCGTGCATGTTCATTATATTTTGTTGAAGTGCCTTTTCTGTAGGAACAGCAGATAGCCACAATTTAATGGAAGTAAATGGCACACATCAGTGTATCCATGGTGCTTTGTTTGTTTCAGATTGATATTTCTTGGGCAGCTATTTCTCCCTTTTGATAGGGAAGAGGTTTGTGCCCTTCATTTGCCTGTGGAGCATGTAATGTTTACTCTGTTATATGGAATATCACTAAGCTGTGGTGAGATAAGTGATCTTTGAATTGCTTTCTCATTCCTCACACTGTTTTGCTATGTGACCTCTGTGACACAGTGACAAGCAATTACTACAAGAATTGGTAGTTTTGGATATGCTATATTGCTAAAAAAAGCTCCTGAGATGGAATTTTAAGATGTCTGTGCATTTTGGTAAAAATCACACTAAACTCACTGGAATAGTTGGGCATCTTACCTTTTAAAATAGAAACAGTATCAGAAAAAATGATCTGATGCTGCTTTTCAGCTAGTGAGATGTAAATAATTGTCCTTATTAAAGTGGTTTTCCCTGTGAGGTTCCTGAGGTGAGGAGCTGCTTTGGAACAGCCAGATTCACCTTCATAATTTCAACACTTCCTCCACTCAGTGTGAGAGCAGGTGTGATGGAAGGTGTCATGAGTTTAATAGGCTTTTCACAGAAGCTATTAGTCAGCCTTGACAAGGTAGATGTGTTATTAATCTGTCAGCAGTACAGACCTATTTAATAAGTGTGTTTACATCAAAGGAAAATTTAGTAATTGTTGCATATTTGAAACCTGACATATTGAGGAAAAAGAACTTAAGCCTATCATTCTACAACTTTCTTTCTGACATAGCCAGAACCTGAACACTGGCATTTCTCATTCCTCACCTTGCAGCCAACTGAGGTTCCAAGTGATTTGCTCAGTTTTATGGGAAGTCTGTGGTGAAAAGGACTTCAGCACAGACTGCCTGCTAACTCCTTACCCCAGTGGCTCACATCGGGAGTGCAGGTGTCCTTAAAAACTTTTGCCACTGCCATTAAGTGTATTTCCATTCATTAGTCTGTGGTGCAAAAGGTTTCAGTTGCTACTGATATGCCTATATATATTATATATGAATAATAGACATTCTCAACTGTCTGCAACTCTTTCTCTTCAGTGCATTTGCATTTTCCCCCCTTGCTTGAACACTACTTTCTTGTGGTTCATCTCTTCTTTCACTAGGCCAGGAGACACCTGACTGAAAATAAGAAAAAAACCAACAACTAGAGTCTAGAACTGAAAGAAATAACTCCATGCCAGCAACTAGTTGCAGTATTGAATGAAAGGAAAATATGAATTTGTCAAGGCATGAAAGCCTTAGGTATTATATATATACCTAATATACTGAGGTATTGAGAGTTATAGTGAATACAAATGTGTCTGGTGTGCTGCTCCTTGTTCAGGTGATCTTGATGAAGGTAGCTAATTGTTTTACTGCTGGTACCTGTTACAGGTTGCCTAAAAAGTCTTCATAAAATTCCTCTGCCTTCACCCTTTCAGTCTCTGAAGGGATGCTGTAAAGTGGAACTCTTAGACTCACCCTTGGAGGTGCCAGACTGAAGAGTGGTAACTAAATTCAGTATAAAGGGAAAGAAGCAGAGCTGCTGGTAGGAATGGCATCAAGAACTGGGGAGCTTTTATTTTATTATACTTTAAAAAAGATCAAACTCTTTGGGCCAAGAGGGAAGTAACAAAGCTTTTCTCCTTTCTTCTGGCAGCATTCCTGGCTGATTTTGCAAGCCCTAGAAGGTCTAAAGGGGAGGGAAATGAAAACAGCCCAACAAGGATGAGGACTCAAGGTAGGATTTGTGTTTTGTTTGTACTTCCATTATGCTAAGGCACTGCTGAGCCTTTAGGTTTGATTTAGCCCTTTGGACGCAGTCAGTTCTCTGAACTAAGGTGCACTGAGATTACTACAGATCAATCCTGAACAAGTTAAAAATAGTTCTCTAACTGGGTGCTAGTACAGAAAGTTAAACAGTGGATCTTGGAAGAATTTAGCTCTTCCATTTAGAAAAATGCCTATGCCTTCTCTAAAAGAAAATAAAAATTCTTTTCTTCAGGGTTTGCAAGGCAGCTGTAAATCCAGTCAACACAAGCCTGCAAAGGCAAATTATAGCTGCTATGCTGGTGCTGGTTAATAGATTAGGAAACTGAAGTATCCACAATAGTAAAATGGATTCTCCAAGGTTTTTAGGCTATGAGGAATTGAGGAGGCTTGGTGTAGTTAATTGATTACCTGGCAAGGAAAGCAGTGACTACACAGATTCCATCAGTGTCTTTCAATAACAAGCCAGGGTTTACGAGGAAACCCTGGAATTTTTCTAGGAAAAAGCATGCCTAAGCAAAGGACTTCATTTGAGGTATTGGGAGATTACTCAAACCCCTCAATATTTCCCCAGAAAATTTGATGATAACAGTAATATTTAGCTTTGAGTCAGTATTTTTTCCTCAAGTTGCTTTCTATAACAACTGTGTTGATCCCCAGCCATAAAAAGGATGGCTTTTAAAACTAATCTTTGCACTTCAAGTGCAAGGACCTGCACCTGGGTTGGGGCAACCCCAAACCTAAATAGAGGTTGGGTGGAGAATGACTTGAGAGAGCCCTGAGGAGGAGGAGGACTTGGGGTAATGGTAGGTGAGAAGCTCCAGGGGAGCCAGCAGTGTGTGTTTGCAGCCCAGACTGACAACCATTGTTGTTCTGGGTTTTCTGTAGCTAAAATGAGCTTGATACTTATATATATATATATTATATATATATAATATATATATAATATATATATAATAATAATATAATATATATAATAATATAAATAATATATAATAAAATAAATATATAATAATATAAATAATATATAATAATATAAATATAAATATAATATATATATATAATAATAATATATATATATTGCATGCACCTATGACTTCTGGGCATTAGTCTCTGGATGCACAGTTAGTCCATACCTTGAAAGAATAAAAACATTGACTCTCCAAGGACACGATGAAGGTATTTTCCATGGCACTACTCTCCAGTGTAAGATTTTGTCAAATAAGAGGCTTAGAATTTATGTTTACTGTTAATTCACATCTTTTAATTTTGGTCCTATCTAGGGTTTGACTGTGGTGATTTTACTTTCTGGGAAAACTGAAGTCTGTTGTCCTTACTGTTTGGGTTTTTTTTTTTCTTGACATATGGCAGTTTCAGAGGTTAAAAAAATTAAAGCTACTTTTAAAGTAACAAAGCCTTGTATTTGCTAAAGAAAATCTTCAGGAATATCTCTAACTTCTGAAGGGGATCTCTGGCTCTGTACAAGTTATATGTGGACAGATTTTTGCCTTCAGATATTGAAATCTCAAACTTTCAGATAAAGATGTAGCCTGCAGGTGTATGGTGAATTTTGTAAGTTCTGCCAGATCTGTGCAAACAGGACAAAAAAAGGCTTCCAGGTGTGGATGCTTTAAAAGCTTGGGTCACAGGCTGATGGGAGATGAGCTCTGTTGATGCCTCTTGGTTGGCTGCAAAGCAGCCTCAGTGGGTTGCTTGGGGAAGTTAAAACACGAGGACTTTTCTTGCACTGAAAGTTAATCCCATTTCAGTACAGGATGGCCCAGAACTCAGGAGTGTGGCAAAGCAAGAGATGTGCAAATAGGTGCTTTTAGCACCATTTCACAGCTGTAATTCCAGTGCTGCTCTGTGCCAGAGAGTGTAACTCTTAGAGAAGCCCCAGGGCTGCCACGGGCACAGGAAAGAATCTGCATCAGCTGGGTGTGAAAGAACTGGCAAGTTCTTAGCTCCACAGATGCAAAGTTACCTCCTCAGAACATATCCAAGTGACAACATATGCAGCTATTCTAGGCACTTAGATATTTCTTTCTATTGTAACTTAGTTTTTATTTTCATCAATGAGAGGTGCATGTGGGCATGCAACCATTTCTACTGGCTGTACAAGAAGGTAACAAAAATATTTTTGGATTCTCTGTTCTTATATCAGGTCTTTAACAAATGCCATTCCACTTAAACAGAATTCAGGCCATGCATATAACATGTTTCTCTCATTACAAGGACTGCCTTCACAAAACACTTGTTTGTCAGGCTTCATCACTCATTTGGCATCAGTGTGGCCAACTGTCCATGTTAAAAAGATTTATGCACACCTTGAACAAATTGTTCTCTTTTCTGTGCTCTCACTAAAAAGGATCTGAGCACTGCTGCCAGCACAGCAGCTTGGGACCTCCCTGTTGCACAGACCCCACTTCAGAATACTGGCATCTTGAAAGAATCCTAATATGAACGGAAAAATTTAATGTACAAAAAATCTGTCCTCTTTGTTCTTCTTCCACAAAGCAGAAGTGAATAGGCCTAGAGTGCTGGAATGTCTATGTGTACAAAAACTCCTTAACCAGAAATGGCATATCGATAATTTAGATTTCTTAGACTTAGGTTTATTTTACAGAATCTAGTTTTATTTTATTTTTATTTATATCTAGCTTTGAGAAATCCTATCATTTCAAACTAAAAAAACTAGCAAAGTTAAAAGCCACCTACTAATCGTGTTGATAAGATGCCTGGTGGATATAGGAGATAAACAGCTTTATTGTGTTTTTATCTTGTAGAAAGCCTAAGTTTTATCCTTACATTTATCGTGGAGTTTCTTTACAGATCAAAAGTTTATTGAAAGCTTTGTAAGACACAGTTCCATATCCTGCTGGGAAATTTTTGGCATTTCATTAAGAATGTGGATGTACAAAGATTACAGGCAGGAACTGAACAAAATCAATGAAATTCAGTCCAACAGGAGCCAGAGAAGAACAGTGCAGATGAGAATGTTTGAAAGAGGAATGACACTGAGTGCCACCAGCTGGTGGATGGGTTTGATGGCAATTATTAATTAGAATAAGTTAAATCTTAGGGAAAAAAATTACGTTAGTAAAAATCACATAGAAGAGAGGAAAAGAGATGCAGAATAAAAAGAGAGCTTATGTAACAGTGAAACAGCAAGAATTAGGAAAAAAACCAAATTCCAGTGAGAGAAGAAGACATCCCAAGCAGTCAGCAGCTCAGCCTTGAGACAGCCCTGCAGGACACCTGCCAGAGAGCTGGAAGGGATGGGAAGGAGCCCTGCCCACAGCTCCCCACAACTTCTCTGGGTTACAGCCCTGAGCACTGGCTGGAAAACCAGTGAGGAATTGGCTTCAGTGCCTCCCCATGCCATTAATATACTAATGAGCAATTAGCATCCTGAGCCCCCAGCCCAGAGGGAGCCCTGCTAACAAAGAGCCCCTTCCTCTGGGAGCAGGGGCAGGGACATTTTTGAGCATTGCCACTTCAAATGGAAGGGGGGAATTGGTTAACCTGGGGGTGAACGAGAGAAAAATGCCAGAGATCAAGTTCTTTCTCAGGATTTTGGGTATAAAAGCAGCACTTGCAATGTGGGAGATGGAGCTTGCTTTGTGGAATTCCACCCTGCTCCCCTTCCTGCCCAGAGATGGACATTAAAGCAAAAATCTTGACTCTCTGTGTGGGTTGGCTCCTTGCACACTGGGTGATGGATGTTATGGATATTATCCAGTTTTGGGATAACAGGTTTAGCAAATCTAATGGGTGCTCCAGTAGAGGTATTTTGAGTCCTGGAGCAGTGCTGCTTATTCTAGGATGGACTGTACATTAAATCATCTTGCTAGGGAGAGAAATGGAGCCATCAAGGGACAAAAAACCCCTCTGTCTTTTTATACCCACCCCAAGCTGGAAACTTCATAACATTCTGTCACATGACAGTACCATTAAAAGTTGAGTCAGGGTAATTGAAACGGGAAGCCAGCATCTGGGGAAATCTAAAGGCAACAATTAGTGTGCCCCAGAGCTCCTGAACATCATTTGTGGTTGTTTGTTTATTGCCTTTTCAGTCTTGTTTTGTCAGAGCAGGGACAGGCACCCCAGGCATCTCAGTGTATGGCTCCCTGTTCTGGTAGGGCTTTTATCAGCATCATTTGGAGCCCCATGAGGACATAAACCAACACTGATGGTGTGGGGCTCAGCAGTCATAACCACCTTGAGCTGGCTCTGAGAGCTGAGGCAGAGGGAAAGAGAAAAGCCAGGCTGGTTTCCAGCAGAGGTCAGGCAGGGGAGGATTAATTAGTTGGAACAGTCTGCCCTTGGGCACTACTTTAAAAGGCAAAATGTGTTGAAACAAAGCATCTCAACTCTACCCTTTAGTCTCTGTGGCCCTATGTATTATGCAAATAAGCATTATTCTCCTCATTACTCAAACCTAACCCTGCAGAAAGCTCCATACTTTGGTTTTAACAGGTGCTCTGAAGGAATCAGGTGGTTTTGACCCATGATGATCCATATTTCTTGTGTTCTGCCACAGTAAAATGACATTGATGCCATGCTGGTCAAGCAGGATGGGTCTTGCTTGTTTCCCCAGTGGATGCAAAATGTTTCCAGGTCCTGTCTCATGCAGACCTGGTCAGCAGCTGCACTCAGGATCCAAGCTTAGTGGTGACATTTTTGCAGGGCATGCAGGACAACTCTGGGATGGGGTTGTGCTATTAATATTCATACTTTGGGTTTTATATCTTGCACTATGTTTTCCCCCTGCTTTTGAAGACTGTTGTTTTCCCTGTGCCAAGCTGAGCTCTGCTGCTCAGTTTGCAGTGCTTGCCCAGACCTTGGGGCCAGCATCATGGGAACCTGACTGCAGGAACCACTCCAGGAGCTGAGCATCCTTTGCTCAGTTAAGTGTTTCCTCCTATTGGAGCTCTGTTGAATTCCTAAAAACTTATTTACTTTCTCATTAGTGTCTTAACTTGAACAGCCTGAAATTTTCTTTTCTTGGATGAGAAGGTTCTTTACTGTCCTCTTTGAGGACTCAGCCAGCTTCACTCCTGTTCTTCCCATACACAATGCTTTTTCATTTCTTTCACTGCTCTGTACAATGGATTTCTCTTCACATTTTTACTCTTAAATTTGCACTGCTCTTGTATTTATCTTTAGAAAAATATCCAGCAAATCAGAGAATCATAAAGCAATTCTGTTTGAAAAAGACCTTTAAGGTGATTGAATCCAACTCAACCTGACTCTGCCAAGTCCAGGGCTAGACCCTGAGCTCCACGTGTCCTTTAACACCTCCATGAATGCTGACTCAGGCAGTTCCCTTGGCAGCCTATGGAAGTGACTGACAAAATTTTCAGTGAAGAAATTTTCTTTTAATATCCAATACAAACCTTCCCAGCTGCAATTTCAGTCCATTTTCTCTTCTACCACCTGTAACCTGGGAGAAGAGATCAACACAGTCTCCTTTCAGGTGGGTGTTGGGAGTGTGAAGGTTTCCCCTCAGCCTCCTCTTCTCCAGGGTAAAAAAACCCAATTCCCTCATTCTCTCCTCACAGGAGTTTTCTCCAGACCCTTCCCAGCTTGGCTGCCCTTGGGCTTGTTCCAGCTCCTCCAAGTCCTTGCAGTGAGGGTTCCATAACCCATCAGAGTATTCAAGGCACAGCCTCAGCAGTGCTGAGAACAGAGGGACAATCCCTGCCCCAGTCCTGCTGGCCACAGTATTCCTGCTGCAAGCCAGGATGGATTTCTTTGAGATCCTGTGAATTCCATTTACTGGATGGATGATTGGTTTTCCTGCTGCAGATGAGATTTTGGCAGGAGATAAAATGAGTGTTTTTATCTCTGGCTCCTTCTGAACTCCTAAATTATATGTACACTTAAATAAGCTGTTAAACTCCTTTGAGAGTGCCATAATATAATTTATCTCTGCAAGTGTCTACTCTGCACAGAAGTTTCTATATTACTAACCAAAAATTAAGTCATTAGTAACAAAAAGACAACTACTGCTGGCTAATAAAGGTTTTGTGCCACCACAACTTTTGTAAGTCTGTATTAACCTAGTTGTTGGGGGAGTACTTAGGATGAGAAGCTTGAGCCACATTAGCATTCCTAAACCCAAAAGATTTCTGGATATTCTGAAAATCTTTGAGGTTTGACTTGTGCCTCTAAGACACTGAAAGTCCATAGCACCAAATGAAGTGTTCTGAGGTTTGAAAACTAAGTCAGCATTTTTTTGCCTGTGTGTCCCTGCTGATTCTGTGGTTTGTATAAAGATCCTGTGCACAGCATGCAGAGGTTTCTTCACAAATCTCACTTTCCCTTGAGTCTGGGAATTTGGCAATGCCCAGAGTTCCCCTGGAACTTCAGGATGAGCTGAAGACCTTTGTGTCCAGCTGTGACATACAGGTACCTCTTATAGGAGCTGTAACACTCAAATGATTAAGAAGCTGATGATGGCAACAAAAGCAAGGGGTAAAGGCAGGCCTTGTCTGGTTTTAAGAATGTTTAGGACATCTGTAGCAGCTTTTTCTGTTAGCTGAGCCAACTGGAGACCACATGGCCTCCAAAGAACCTTTGGAGTCTAAACTTTTCTGTGCTTCAAAACTTTGGTGGGATGTAAACTTTCCTGTAAAACACCCAGAATGCATTCTCAGATGCAATTAAAACTTCCCCCACAAGTTCTGAGGGGGGTTTTCTCTTTTTCTGAGCTTCCTGTGGTAATTCTCAGAGTTAAATGGCAATAATCACAACTATAATGTGTAGCTTCCACTGCTGCTCCTCCAGAATAGCCACTTGCATCCTGCCTGTTACACAGCATTGCCCAACCAGTCCTAAAAGAAATCCCAGGTGCCAAAGCTGCACTGCTGGATGTCATCCCTTAATATTCACATTTCAGAGCATGTGCTAAGCTTCAGAGGTTTTATTATTATTATTTTTATTTGGTAACTTCCCCTAAGTCTTTCCATTAAGATAAATCTTTCTTGTATGTGGGCACAACTCAGTGAGTGTTTTAGGTGTTGGCAATGAGAATACTCATTTTGCTTCTCTCAGATATTAAAATAACTTTCTAGGCAAAACAATCCTTAGTAAGCTGTACCTTTTCAGTAGGCAAACTCATCACCTGGGGAATGTTCAAAAAAAAAAAAAAAATCCAGAGTGTCCCAGCACCTTTTTTTTGAAATGTTTTTCTCTTCCCTTAGCTTTTAGTCCTTGGCAGGGAGTGATGGGTTTGTGTGCTGAGCAGCAGGGTCAGGAAGCAGTGGGGAGGATCCCTTGAGCTCTTGCCATGAAAAATCAGGGACTGACTGTGAGCTCTCAGTATGAACTCCTGCAGTAATGAGGGGTTTCTACCATTAGCCACCACATCCCAGATTCTGCACACTGTGGGATTTAATATCTCAGCCTGTTAGCTGACATCCCCAAGTCAAGATACCAGAAGACTATTAGCTCTAATCCTTGATTTCCAATCTGTTATATCCCAAGATTATTGAAATAGCAAGCAGATGAACTCTAGTTTGTGATCCTTTGATATGATTCCAGATACTGCAACATCTCAGATGGTTTGCAAGGCATTTGTATGATTTAAATAAAGGGAACCAAAAAATCTCCAGATAACTCCGAATTAGCTGAAGAACAGAAAGCAAAACCCCCATGAATTATTTACAAGAGAACATATGTTCCCTCCTATTCTTTTTTGCACACATGACTTGTCAAATGCCTTTTTAAAGACATTTGGAAGCCCTCAGGGTAAGAGTATTACTGCAACTGCACAGCCAGCCAGACATGTGGGCAGAGCCAGGTGCAGGAGAGTGAAATCTCCAGTCTGATGCAGCACAGAGGGAATGTGCACACTGGGATGTGTGCTCAGGACTGGTGATTTTCTGAAGCTCCTCAGCCATGGGTCTGAATCTGAGTGTACCCTGAGAGAGCTGGATGTAAATAGAAGGGCTGCCACAGAAGGGTTTGTTCAGAGAACTGCTAACTGTTGTTATTTGGGAATACTAAAGAGGCTTTTCTCATTTTCTGTTTCATGAGGGAATAATATTGTTCTTATTCTCACCTGGGGAATAGTTTTTACTAAGTGCTTAAATGATCTTAAGTTTAAGGACTTAGACCTAAAATTCGGTGCGTTTCAAATAACATTTCAAAGGATACTGTAAAAATCACCAATTTTTCATCAATTTTCCTAGGGAACTAAAAGCCTATTGTACAGAGGTTCCTGACATATTTCTTCCTGTTGTTGTTGACCTTGCTCCCAAAAGATGTGTCCTGAAGTATGCAGTACTGGGGTCACCTGTGGGACAGGCACAAGATGGGGTGATACAGAGAAACTGCCCTGCTTCCTTGAATGCTGATGAGTTCTGTCTCCTAGCAGTGTGCTTTTGAGCTCTGCTATTAGCTTTAACAAGCTTTGGCACCAGTGTATCACAGATGTCTTTTCCAAACTTGATAATTCTAAGACCATCAAATCCAACTGTTTGCCCTACAACCCCTAAGCACTAAACCAACCTCATCTACCTGTCTTGTGAACCAGGGATGGTGCCTCCACCACCTCCCCGGGCAGCCTGTTCCTTGGTTTAACAACTCTTTCAGTGAAGAATTTTTTTCTAATATCCAACCTGAACCTCCCCTGGAGGAGCTTGAGCCCATTTCCTCTCATCCCTGCTTGGTGCTCAGCTCATGCTGTAGACATCCCCCTTAGGTACTTCTGAGAATTTTAGGTTTTCACACTTGTTTACAGTGTTCCCTGTCTGTAAAAACTGTAAAAATCACTGGTACATCTTATCCTGTGTTAAGTGCTCTGTCTCCTCTTAATGTAGAATTTACATAATAAATAATATTTATAATAAAAAGCATTTAGTATTTCAAAGGAAACCAAAAGACACAGGCCTGGGGAAAGGCATTGTAGCCACATCCATCTGTAGCAAGTTTCTCCACAGCTGCCCAAGATTCTCATCCTCTTTCAGTAGCTCTCAGCTTTTTCTGCTGCTTTCCAGCAGGCTCTGGTGTGTGTGCCAGCAGTTCCAGATATTCTAGCAATGCCAGCCCTCTACACGCACCCCAGAGTTCTCCAAGCTTGTGATGCAGCCAGCAGCTCTCACAGCACCAGTGCCACGTGTTCCCTTTCCCTGGAGAAATGCAAGTCAAGTTTCCTCCTTTTTTTCCTTTTCTCCACTGGTTCTGTGCATGCCCCTGGGAGGGGACAAACCAGACCCTTTCTGTGGGGTGTCCCAGGGGGATGTTCCAGCAGGAGGAGATCCCCTTCTCCCTCTCTCTGCTCCATCACTTGGTTGTTCCCTGCACCTGGGAAACACAGGGATCTACCCCTCAGGCAGAACCACACCTGAGCTGGGCTGCTAAAACTTGGAGACCTGTCTCCTGTGCCCTGGTGAGCATTTGTCATGATAAAAGGGGTGACACCATTGCAACACAAAGCAAGGTAAAAGTGTCACATTGCATCAGGGTTGGGAGTCAAATTCTCTTGTAAAAATCTTGGTGATGTTTTGGTTCCTCTGGCCTGTATTAGACAGAAACCCCCAGTGGACTTTGCTCTGAGGATTTCGGATTCTCTTGCAGAGCAAAATTATTCTGCAATCTTGTGAATGACATTGCAATTACACAGAGTTTTTCAAAGTAAATATCAGTATATAAAATCATTATTTTTCATGTTTCTGTGAATCACTATAGATAAAAAGTAATTACTAACCTCGTTCTGCAGAGGAGTTGACAGAAATACTGATGGATCTCTTTTGCAAGTAAGATCTTCTGTAGGAAATAATTGTTGTGTAGCAACCTGACTTCTGCATGAAAATAATTACCATCTTATTAAAGAATGAATAATTTCTGTATAAAATAAATAACTCGGTGCTAAGATGATTTTTCCAGACTGTTCCATGGAGCTCTGCCTTACCATATTCCTGTGCAGAATTAGGATGCTTTATGATTTCGATGCAGCTTAGAATAAAGTTGATGCTTTGTGATCACACCTTCCAGCAGCCACCCAAGAAAACAGGTGTTTGTACAGTACAGATTTTTATACAACACCTCCCACCCAAAGGCTTCATGGAATTTTATTCATAACTGTTGCAACTCTGCAAATACAGAACAAAATTGTTAAAGCAAACCTCTCCACAGATTACATGACTGTTCACTTGGGGGGGGGACAAGACTCCCCTGGGCTTTGCAGACCTTCATGATTCTCAGACATGAAAAATATTGGCAGCTGTAAGAGAATCCCAGCAAGTTCAAGAAAAATCATTTCAAGATGTCTCTCAGTTTACATATGAAAAATCAGGGAATCCAATACCAGAAATGGTGTAAATGGCTTCTACAAAAACTGACAGGACTATTTAAACTGAGAATAGTACCTGTGTCTTCTGACTCTTTTTTGTATCCCTTATATAGTTAGAATTTTCCTTCCTCTGCCTTCCTGAAGGACTCAGTGAAGTAGGATAGAGAAACATCTTATCTAAGAAAAGAAGAACAATATTTAGGAGTGAAAGCCACCTACAGCTATGATGCAAATAATGGTGACTTAATGGATGTTTCACTATTCAGTGCTTCAGTGAATGATAGATACAGCTCCTTTTTATTTCTTTCTATTGTACTCTACGTGGGTAGATGGTGCTTTACACCAGTGCTTTCACACAGATCAAATCTAGTTCAGATTAAGGGCTATTAGTAAAATGATGCTGAAAGTAAAATCTGTGTTGGAGAACACAGAGTCCTCTGTTGCTTTTGGAGGTGTGAAGAATATTCCTGAATATACAGCATGGCCTGTGGCTCTTCTCCAGAGTTCACATCATTGATCCTGTTTTGCAGAACAGGGAGCTGCTTGAAGCAGGGTACTTTCCAATGCCATGTGGTTTCCTTAAAGGTTAAAAATCAGTTCTGCCAAGCTGAAATACAGTGACAGACACCATACAATTGTCCAAAAAAAGGAAGAAACCATGAGAGTAGGCAACAGGGATATTTCAGCATTTTCCTGTGAGGTGAAAATGTTTAGAGAGACTGAGGGATCAACACTGTTTGAATGTAAGGAGATGCAAATTATTAGAGCTGTAAATTATTAGAGCTGTTTGTGAAAGTCCCATGGAGTTCAGAATCTAGGGTTTCTCTTTTTCTAATGTAAATCACACATCCAGGGCAGATTCCTCCTAGGTCTTTTTCTATATGGGATCATTGCATATGAAAAAAGCATCCCACCTATGTGGTTTTTTAAAGTTTCCAGAAGTCTGAATCCCTCTTATAATTTTAAATATCAAAGTAATATATTTGTAAATGTGATTTGTGGGGTGTTTGATCCAGGCAAAAAATGTGTTATCAAACAAAAGAAACGGGGAGTGATTTCTCATCTCTTTTTAAAAAAAAATCTGTATTGGAAAACTTGTGTAGCAGACATTAATATTAGACCCTACAGCTGTAAAACCTTTCCTTTTTCACTTGTTTATGATATTTTGGTTTTGCTATTTAATTGAATGTGATAGGAACTGCAAACCCTTCTGGGCTGTAGGAGAAATGCAGGAGACAAACACTTGCCATCCAGCAGTGTTACCACTGGATCTTAACTCTGGCTTCTCTCACATACATCCTCATGCTGTTTGTTTAACTGGGACCTTGAAAATACCAGAAATTTACCATTATCTGAGCTTTGCTCCTGCATATTCACTTATTAAATTAGTTCTTAGCATCTCTGTTAATCTTTGAGGTTTTAAATACAGACAGCTGACGTTACCAGTTTCTGTACTGGTGCTTTTTTTTGTCTGTGAACTGACAAGGTCAATATTCTGCTTTGTTTAAAAATCTGTGACTTTTTTTGAATCTAATGACTAGGAGGGAAAACTTTTGAATTTTATACCTGCACTGGGTTACCTGAAGTGCCCTTTAAGTTGCAAGAATCATAGAAACATAGAATAGAATCACAGAATGCATTGGGATGGAAGGGACCTTTAGAGGTCACTTTGTCTAATCCCACTTCCACAAGAATCTTCTGCTGTCTCCATCAGCCACATTGAAGTCTTCCCTGTGCATGTAAAATTCCCTAAATAAAGTCTGTGTGGGGATGATATATTTAGTCATTGGAAAAGGAAGAACTATTGATATGAGCATATTTCAATAAGAACCAGAATATATAAGCCATTTGCATTACAATATGCACCTCAAAAAGTTGAGTGTATTTCCAAAGCATTTGGAAATATTTCATATTTCCCTCTCAGCATCCCATCCATGCAATTGCCTTGGGAATTTTGAGGCAGGTCAAGGTTTCTTTACAAAGATTTTATTACCCTTGAAACAAAAAAATAAATATCAACTGGATGCTAAATCCTTATTTTGTTCCAGCCTTCACTGGTGCCTCGAAATGAACATGCAGCCTGATGCACAAGAGTAAATACAGGTTTCTGGGAGGAGAAAGGGGGTTCAGCACTCTGTGAGCACTGGCTCTGTCCTTTTGCATTTTCAGATGAGGCACTTGATTGATCACTTGTTCACTTGCTGCTGCTGATTATCTAACAGGCTGAACAACCTCCCAATAATTGTATGTTGTGCTTTCCCATTTGGTGCCTTGCTATTCTATAGCACTTACTATTTATCAGGTAATCAACTTTTAATTACTCTGTTGACTGAAATACAAGCTGACAGACAGCACACAATCCAGATATGAACAAGCCTTTAATCATCTGAGTTGCATTTGCACAGGGCACAACGTGCTCTTGGGACTTTTAACTTGCTTTTTAAAATCAATTTAGATTCAAGGGGTATTAGAATCATTGAATCAGGGAATGGTTTGGGTTGGAAGGGCCCTTAAAGCCCCCCCAGTGCCAACCCCTGCATGGGCAGGGACACCTCCCACCAGCCCAGGTTGCTCCAAGCCCCATCCAACCTGACCTGAGACACTGCCAGGGATGGGGCAGCCACAGCTTCCCTGGGAAACCTGGCACAGGGGCTCAGCACAGAATCTTTAGCTTGGAAGAGACCTCCAAGCTCATCCAGCCCAACCTTGCACCAACACCACAGCCAACTCCTAACCCATGTCCTTAAGGACCAGCTCCAAATGCCTTTTCAAGGCCTCCAGGGATGGGGACTCCACCACCCTCACCCCAAAGAATTTCTTCCTCATCTCCAGCCTCCATCTCCCCTCTCCCACTTGGAAACCATTTCCCTTGTCCTCTCCCTACCCCCCCGTGTCCAAAGCCCTCCCCCAGCTTTCTTGGAGCCCCTTCAGATATTGGAAGGTTGCTCTGAGCTCCCCTGGGAGCCTCCTCTTCTCCAGGCTCAACAACCCCAATCCCTCAGCCTGGCTTCATGTATCATTAGAAAAACAATACATCAGAAATCAAAGCCTTCTGGTTAACAACACAGCTCTACAATAAAAATTGGCAGCTCTGTGAATTTCTTCTCATCTTCAGCTTCAGCCTACTGGGGATACAGTGCCTCCCCTGCTGAAGGTCATTTCTTCTGTGGTGTTGCCGTGAGGTCCTTTGACCTTGGGTCAAATCACAAAAGTACCCTAACCACAGGCTATTTATTCAGAGAAGGATTTTCTTATGATAGAAATGTTTGGGCTTTTTGCTTGGAAACTTGTTCAAATCCATCAACTTTTCTCTACACAGTGAACAACAGTCTTGTAATATTACTATAAAATTACTATAGAATTCACAGTAATTCTAATCCAAACCAATCCAGACTTCCAAAGCATTTTTCATGATCAGAAACTTCTCATTTCCTAAAAATGCCAGCAGAGGATTTATTTTTCAGGGTGTTTTTGGTAGAATACTCCAACCAAAAGTATCTTCAACAAACATTTGAATCTTTTTCATCTTCCAGACCCAAGATTATTAATCAACATTTTGGCTCAAAAAACTCTAGGGCTTTGTTGTTGCTTTTTCACTGTTATTTTCAGCTCCATTAATTTGGTATAAATTTTAAAATATCTTCATATAATACTTAACAGGTTTTTTTCTGTTTGAAGGCATAGTAAGCTAGAAGACATCTTTTCCATGGAATCAAAAAGTAAGCAAAGCCCAGAGGTAGTTAAAAAAAAGCTTTGCTCCTCAGTCCTTGTATAAGTGGAAAGTGTGTCTCTGGTCTCAAGCCAGAGGAGCAGGAATTTCACTAGAGATCTAAACAGAGAAAACAATTTCTGAAAAGTGAACAATCCAACATGGATCAGTTACAGCATTGTGGCTACCAGAGGTATTTATGTCTGCAACAGACTGGGAGCTGAAAGATAAATAGTTTATTCATCCAATGTTGACAAATGTTTACGGGTCAGAACTGAACAAACTTTTGTTTTCTGAAGCCTGATGACAATGGCAGAAAATCCCATTACAGACCTGTCATTCATAATAAGGTGTCCATTATGCTGAAGGGACTTTAAACCACAAATAAAGACATTCAAGCATAGCTACAGAAAATGAAAGTGTCTTCTGCCCACACAGAAGCCCTTTCTGACTCACCCTTGTCTTTGCTAATGAAAACAGATATAAGAGGTAGGATATTTATTAGGGAAACAAGTTAAAGAAAAGGACTTCTCAGTTTGATGGAAGATGCTTTTTGTGAAGCCAAAGCAGGACAGGATGCACATTGCCAACAAGACTGTCTCAGGTGAAGGGCAGCCCTGCGTGGGGAATAGGTTTAGGGCACATGGGTAATAGCTGTATTTCTCCTAAGTGGTGTAAATGACTTGTTAGCATTCTGGATTAAAAGGTAAAATAAGATTGAAGCAGAGGAAATGGCTGTGTGGAACACATCTTTTATAATACTTAGCAAATACAGCTTGCTGCAGGTCAGAAATGAAATTGTTCAGCGTGGCTTAGCTGGCATAACCTTGGAAGAACAAAATTTTTTTCCTGTGTGAAAAGTATTGTGGAGTTTATCCAAGCTTTAATGCAGCAAAACAAGCCAGTCCATTTGCCAGAGTATTTGAACATAAATCATCTATTGCCTCTGATATGTGAAACTCAGGTCAGACTTCTCCTGAGCCTTAACTTTTAAGGTTACTGCTTGTACTTAGGTGAATTTCCAGACTCCTTCCAAAACAATGCCAGACTCCACAAGATAAGTGGCTGTGTTTTGGGATTGATTCCCAGTCTCTGTGCAAGGCTAAAGTACTGATTTTTCACTTGTTTACAAGTTCATGGAGAAAGTGCTTCCTGATAAAAACTTGAAGTTTAGTGGTTTAAAACATGAAGAGGGAAAATGTAGTTTAGACATGAGGAAGAAATTCTTTGGTGTGAGGGTGCTGAGCCCCTGTGCCAGGTTTCCCAGGGAAGCAGTGGCTGCCCCATCCCTGGCAGTGTCTCAGGTCAGGTAGGATGGGGCTTGGAGCAACCTGGGATGGTGGGAGGTGTCCCTGCCCATGCAGGGGTTGGCACTGGGGGGGCTTTGAGGGCCCTTCCAACCCAAACCATTCCATGATTCCAAGTCTTGCTGAATAAATCTATAGATTTTATTACAAGTCTGCCCTCTGTTAATTCTCTTGATTTATTGGTTTATCAAAATAAATCATAAAGTCTCTATTAACTTGAAAGAATTATGCACAGGGTATTACAGAGAAGGAGGGGAGCTATTTGTTAACAGAAGTCAATTTAGAATGGGTTTCAAACTATTCAGGGAGGACTCTATTCATGTCTTAATGAAGAAGCTTGTGAAGGCACAGCTCCTGGATGAGTAACTTGTATACTCCCCTATATTCTTCCTGTAAGTCAATCAGCAGAAATTAAAGGAGGACTCAAACTTCCACTGAAGTTATAAAAATTTAATATGCAGTTGGCCAGATGCTTTCAATCATCTGAGAAAAAAGAAAAGAGAAAAAACAACAGCAAAAAAACCAGCCCAACAACCCCTGTTTTCTTCAAACCTAAGTAAAAAAAAAAAAGGCATCTAAACACAAATCTGTTTAAATAGCTAAAAATAAACTTAGGAATATTTCAGCTTGCATCTGCAGGTTTAATTTTATGTAACCTGTCATTGCTTTGTTTCTAAAGGCAATAAAATCTTTACTGTGAAGAAAATATCTGATTTTCAAGTATGCACATTCTATGTGTGCACAATAATTTTGATTACAAGTGATCATCAGTAACTGTGCTAAAAAGACACCACAAAGCACAGGTAAACCTTATAAAAGAGAGTGAGGCTGTGTGATCAATCCTCTTCTTCTCAAAGTCAATAAAAACTTCAAGGCAGTTGACAGAAATGCTTGAATATAAAGGATTGCCAGAGGAAGGCAGGACCTCTTGCTCAGATAAATTCTATTGTTTATTTGGCAAAAGTCAGAATACAACTTTCCAACACTATCTCATCAAACCTGACATTAATTTTATATTTTCAGTGGGAATCTAAAGAATTCATGGGACATGATCCACAGTCCTTAAAAACCAGAGTAATCAACCATTAAGTTTCAGCTTTAAATTAGGATGTTAAGTCTTCTGTTGACTTTGCACAGTCACATCCTGCTAAGAGAAAATCTTAGGGCCTGCTTTTTATATTTGTATGTTTAGCATTGGTTAACTCTGACTGAGGGCTTTAGCTGGTGTCATTCAAATTCCTTTCTGTTCAGGAAATGAAAAGGTCTGTGCAAATCTTATTCCACTGGCAATTTGCAAATATGTTATATGATTTACTTTGCAGGATTATTTTTTAAAAAAATCTATTTATGCAGCAACTTCATTAAAAAGTAACATGAGCAGACAATTAGAAGAAATTGAAAGATACCAGAAATAAAAATATTGAATATTGAAAAAACAACTGGTTTAATTCTTTAACATTTGCTTACCAGGAGCCAGATCCAGGGGCAGTGAGCAGAGTGTCAGATGAAGTTAAACACAAATACCCAGGCAAAGTGTGGAGATACAGATGTTGACTGTCAGAAGGAAGGATAAAAATAGTTTACTAACATTTCTACAATGTTTTACTGCTAAGTCCTCGGCACAATCCTGCAAAATTCATTGTGTTTTTAGCTTATACTTTTTCTTTTTTAAATGAATGGGAAGCACTGCAGTCATCGTGCTTTACCTGAGCCTTCTCCCAGGGATGAGGATCCAGCTGTGAGCCAAAAACCAAGGTTACTTTGAATTTTATCTATTATTACCTGTGTGAGGCAAAGCAGTGAGGGAGCAGGCTGGTAGGAGGGGACACTGTTTTGTGACAGCAGCAATCAGAGGTATCAGCAGAACCTCCCTTTAGCAAGTCTCCACTCCAATACTTTCCCTGTGCAAAACTCCCCCTGGTCAGGGAGATCTGAAGGGATAAAGAAGTAAAAATCCAGTAACCAATTATCTAGGAAAATCAGAGAAAATTTTTTAAAGATAACAATTTATGGAGGATAGGAATAGGAAGTTTGCTGAAGGTGATTTGTGAGAGAAGGAATGGGTTTTCTGATAAATATTTCATCTAATGAATGCCTAGCAGGAAAGGGTTGCCTTCATGAATATGCCCACATTTCTTTATTTTAAAATATCCTGTGGAGTAGGCTTGTCATATTCTATGAGTTATACCTAAAAATACTTAAAAACCTTTCCTGCTAGATGCTAAAGAGTAATAAATAACTTGAGACAAAATTTCAACCTATCTCTCCTCTGCACTTCATTTTCCCATTTATTTGCTGAGATGAATGCACAGAAATAAACCAGTGTAATGTAAAGCTGTGAATCATAGAATCATAGAACTGGCTGGGTTGGAAGGGACCTCAGAGCTCATCAAGTCCAACCCTTGCTCCACTCCCCCCGTGGTTCCCAGCCCATGGCACTGAGTGCCACATCCAGGCTCTTTTGAAATATCTCCAGGGATGGAGAATCCACCCCTTCCCTGGGCAGCCCATTCCAATGTCTGATCACCCTCTCCAGAAAGAAATTCTTTCTCATGTCCAACCTAAACCTCCCCTGGCACAACTTGAGACCTCTTGTGCCCTCTTGTCTTGCTGAGAGTTGCCTGGGAGCAGAGCCCAACCCCCCCCTGGCTCCAACCTCCTTTCAGGGAGTTGGAGAGAGTGATGAGGTCTCCCCTGAGCCTCCTCTTCTCCAGCCTCAACACCCCCAGCTCCCTCAGCCCTTCCTCACAGGACTTGTGCTGGATCCCTTCACAGCCTCCTTGCTCTTCTCTGGACCTGCTCCAGCACCTCAATCTCCTTCCTGAGCTGAGGGGCCCAGAACTGGACACAGGACTCAAGCTGTGGCCTCCCCAGGGCTGAGCACAGGGGCAGAATCCCTTCCCTGGACCTGCTGGCCACGCTGTTCCTGAGCCAGCCCAGGATGCCATTGGCCTTCTTGGCCACCTGGGCACACTGCTGGCTCCTGTTCAGCTTCCTGGCAATCCAGACTCCCAGCTCCCTTTCTGCCACTCTCTGCCCAGCCTGGAGCTCCCCATGGGGTTCTTGTGTTGAACCTCATCCCGTTGGGATCAGCCCAACTCTCCAGTCTGTCCAGGTCCCTCTGCAGAGCCCTCCTGCCTTCCAGCTGATCCACACTCCCCCCCAGCTTAGTGTCATCTGCGAATTTGCTGATGATGGACTCAATCCCCTCATCTAAATCCTCACTAAAGATATTGAACAGCACTGGGCCCAACACTGATCCCTGGGGGACACCACGGCCGCCATTTTGATGCAGCCCCGTTCAGCACCACTCTCTGGGCCTGGCCCTCCAGCCAGTTCCTAACCCAGCACAGATGCCCCTGTCCAAGCTGTGGGCTGACAGCTTTTTCAGGAGAATCCTGTGGGAGACGGTGTCAAAGGCCTTGCTGAAGTCCAGGTAGACCACATCCACAGCCTTCCCCTCATCCACGAGGCGGGTCACCCGATCGTAAAAGGAGCTCAGGTTGGTGAGCTGTAACTCGGGACAGCAGCAATATAGGGAACTAAATCCAAAGACAATAATGGCACAATCTGTGTCCAGATTTATTTTTTTTTTTTGTGGAAAAACCAGCCTGACCTCCCAAGGATGCTTTGCACCTCAGGGCAACCTGAGGTCGGGATTTGGTGTGGGAAAAGCCAGGACCAGGAGAAGTGTTGGTGGATCTGGATAGAGCTTTGGGAAACAGAATTTCCGTCAGTGAATGTCAGTGAGCTGATGAATCTGACAACTTTCTGAAGTGGGAAGCTGAAGCCTGGATGGTTCTCAGTCACCTAAATGTTTTTCACAAGATGGGGAAACAGCCTGAGCCTCATGTATCAGGTTAAATCTCTTTTTGACAAACCTGCATCACAGATACCAATACTAATAGCTATTCCACTTGCTAAAGCTCTAAATCCTTTGCTCACCTTTTTCTTTTAAATATATGAACTTACCCATTTTAACAAAGAATTTGCAAGGAAAAGGGTTTCTATCTTTCAAGCAGCAGAAGTTCTCATTTTTCTCTCTGACATGAGTAGTATGGAGATGCCACATAAGGTGATAGAGACTGATTACTTGTCCCTTGCTTCTTATTAATCATCAGCACTAAATATTATAGATAATCCATTTCAGGCAGACATTCTGCAGGTTACAGCATCAGAATCACAGACCTGTTCTGGTTCCAATGATTAGGCCCAGCCATTAACCTAACTCTACCTAGAGCTCAGTGTTATAACAAATTCCTAAGCACCACATCACCTGCACACCTCCAGGGACAGTGATTCAACCACCTCCTTGAGCAGCCATTACAGTGCTTAATATCCACTTCAGTGAAGAATTTTCATCTAATATCCAATTTAAGCCTCTCCTGGCAAAAATTGAGGCCATTTCCCCTTGGCCTGTTGCTTGTTACCTGGAACAGAGACCAACACCACTACCTTGCTCCAACCTCCTTTCAGGTACTTGTGGAGAGCTGCCCTCAGCCTCCTTTTCTCCATGCTGAAAAACCTCATTTCCCTCAGACACTCCTCATAAAACCTCTCCCAGGCAGTGTGGAAGGAGCAGCAGCTTCCTAAATTCATTCTACACTTTTTCCTAATGTGCATTCTGCAGAGCTTTCAGCCATTATATAACCACAAGTAGTAATATTAGGTGTAGAGTAGGTGATTCAAAATTAGATTTTATGATATGTAAAAAATAGGGACCTGGAGCTATGTGGTCTGGTGGGAGGTGTCCCTGCCCATGCAGGGGGGTGAAACCAGATGAACTTTAGTGTCCTTTCCAACAGAAACCACTCTGCTTCTGTGATAAAGGGGCAGTGAGGACTGGGATGTAACCTAGGTGCACTTTAGAAAGCAGATGTCCCAGAAGGTCTTCCCCATATGAACGTTGAGGAAATTTCTCTTTCCCCAGTGCCCTGTGATTCCTTCCTGGCAATCTCTGTTGCAGTCTTACAGATGCAAAGCAGCCAAGCACTGCATTAGGAATTCAGAGATGGTTTTACCCACACTGCCATCTACAGAATGTTCCATAGATCAGCAAATTAGAGATGGGACGCGAACAGATGCTAATTTCTTTCTGGTTTTCTTCTTTTTTTTTTTTTTTTTTTTTTTTTTTTTTTTTTTTTTGAGTGAATTTAGCTCACTCACATGTCTATTTGTTTTTTACATGGATTTACAATGGTAAACTGCAACACTGTACTGTGAGCACCCTTCCAAATGTTACTGCACTTCTCTACCTCCTTTCACCTTTTAAAACTCCGTGTCTTGGCTGGCATGCATTTGTTTGCAACTTGTAGAGTTTCCTTGTGTTATACCAGGTCTGCCAGGTCAGTGCAGAGCCCCAAGGTCCACTGAAACTCCCTTCCTCCTGCCTATCTGGTTAGGTATTCCCTGAAATCCGGAGGCAACCTGTTGTAGTCTAGCTGTGGTAAGATGGTTCAAACACTTCTGACCTCTTTGCTGAGCAGATGACAATCTCCAGTAGCCACCTGAGTGCCTTTTCCATGGTTTTTCATGTTTTTCCCCTGGCTGGGGACACAGCTCTGCTGCTGCCTTCAGGGTCCAGGCACCATTTAGAGTAGAACAAAAAGTTTCAGGCTCTTCCTTTTTCATTCCAAGTGTGGCACCAGGCAAGTAATAAAAAAGCGAGCAGGACTTGGCAGTTGAATGAGGGGTAAAGAAGGCAGAAAAGTATTGTGTATGTTCAAGAATTCTCTAAATATACCATAAAAATACTCCACTTGTCATTCTTAGTGATTCTCTGCTGCCACTGACAGTGATTATTGGAGCCCCATTGGCTTTTTTTCATTTGAAAGTATTTCAGTTTTGGAACAAATGGAAATGATCACAGAGTTCACATTGCAGAGTGCTGAACAGAAACTTCCCCATTTTGGATGCTTTCTGTAATTCTTCACTTCTGCTGGGATTTTTCCCAGGCACAAAGTATTCTGTGTTGCTGGTGTACAAACCTTGGACTTCTGGAAATGTATGGGCCAGGGGAGGGACTGCTGTGTTCTCCTGTTTGAATGATTCATGTGCATCCAGCAGAGGAAATAACACAGTGTACAGAAACTTACAGGAGTGCCTGTGCTGCTGGCACTACAATGGGATGTGTTGTCCAGTCTAGAAAAATAATGAGATTTCAGGTGAGCTGAATCCATGTGGTAAGCCCTCAGGATTCAGAAGATGTGTGAAAAGTATAAGGTAGATTATGAGAAGGAAGAGAGATGAAGATAAACTTTTAAGGTCATTTTCTTAAAAAAAAAAAATTAAAATAAAAGAAGCTTAATTTTGAGAATCCTCTGGAGAACTGTTCAAATGCAGGAATATTGTCTCAAATTTGATCCATCACTCTCCCCTGATCTTTTTGAGGGCTACAAGATTTCTTTCTGTCCCCTTGAGAATAAAAAAAAAGGAATGAAACAAAATCTTTGCCTGCATGCTTATTCTTATCTCCCTTACTGGCAGTCATCTCTCGAAGGATAGATAATCAGTCTTTCATTTTAGAAATTAGGGAAATTGTTCCTGTGCTGATGTTCCTATTTTTTTCCTGGACAGAATGGAAACTTTCAGAGATTCTCACAAACTGCAGTTTACAGGGATTTTTATTTTATTTATAAGAAAACCACTGGAGTCATCAGAGCACTGGCACTGACTTTAGGGGCTCCAGGAGGACCAAGGGCAATGTTTTTTTTCTTCTGTCCTTCTGTAACTCTTCTTCTCATGCTCTGAGTGGCTGCTACACCTCTGTTTCCCTCCTGATGTATGCATCACAGGGAAGGTTTTAGCCACACTTAGCAGGACTGTGAAAAGCTCTGGGGTCTGAATTGTTTAGAGCAAGAGCAGCATCCCCTGCTAATGTAAGCTGACCTAGCTCTGCTTAGGTCATCCTTTACCAGGGAAAGGAAAAAGAAGAGTTTTAGGAAAGGCTATAAGATTTCTATAAATGTTAAAAAAAAAAAAAGAATTCAGAAGTAAATTTTTAAAAAATTTATATTGTTGTAGTTTTAAACCACGATGAATATAAAATATTTTATATTTTATCAGCTACACTGAAACCAAATTCATCTGGGACCTCTCTGGGTGGAATTGCTTTTACTATTCTTGTGATTAGGATTTGCAACTGAGAACTCAAAGTATCCCTATTTTGCAAGCAGGCAAAGGAGCCTTTTTGGAATGTTCCTAGAAATTTATATGGCAAAGTTCAGGTCCCTGGGAAGTCAGTGAAGCCCAGGAACCAGATGCACAACAGAAATGAGTTCTCTCTCTTCTGTCACCTCTTTTCATTTGTACAGCTGTTCTCAATCCCTCAGTTTTTGAAAACCTACTCCTTAAAACCTATTTAAGAAGTTTAAAAACTCCTTTAAAAAACTATTGAGTTTTTATTCTTTTAATTTTTAGTAGTAAAGCCTACACATGGTAAACCTTTTCTAAGCAAAAATAGTTATTAGATGGTGGGAAATGAGGCTTTGGATCCCTCTGTGTCTGAATGGCAGCCTCATTCTCTTATTTCTGTGTGAGTGGCATCACCCTGTCTGCAGGACAGTGGTTTTGTCACCCTGTGCTACAGAACATTTCTGCTTTTGGCAATGGCTGTGTCCTGTGTCATTCAAACAAATGCACAATCAATGGAACAACTCAGCTGTTTGTTCTGAAGAAAATTAGCTGTTTGCTTGAATAAGCAGTTCCTCTTAGAGGATATTTATAACCTCCCAGAGCCCAGCCACTCAATTTCTAAGGGACCTAAAAAAAAGAAATCTGTTATGGAAAAATCTGCTTTTTCACCTGTCATTTGTGTGTTACTGGGTTAGAACAGCAGTTTCCAGGGCATGAGGAAAGAGCTTGATTACCAGTCATTATGTCAGATTTTTAATTTTTTTTTCTTCATTATAAGAGAGTGACTACTGAGTTGTGTGGTGACTTAGCAATACAAAGTGATGTTGAAGTAAAGGATGTTAATCAACACAATATTTTTCATATTCTGGAAAGCTGCTCTTTCTCAAGGAGAAAAGATTCTGAAGAATACAGCACAGGGACCTCACCAAAAAATGCTACTGAGATGAGACAGAAAAAACTTGTTAAAAGCAAGTTTAATCCCCTTTCCCCTTCCTCAATCACACACACTTTCCCCTGATGATTTAGAGCTGTGTCTTCAGAACTTGTTTTCATGTGAAGGAAAAGGATGCAAGTCTGGAGCACACACTCAGGATTTGGGTAGGAACACACAGGACAGACATTTAGGTTCATCCCTGATCCTTCCTTGCAGCTTCTGTCTTTTTCTCCATTGTACAGTAGAGGCATTTCACAGGTTCTACTCTAAAAGACTTAAGTGATTCAAGGGTTTACTTCTCTTTTTTTTTTTGAGGGGGAGGGGGGGAGTGGAGAGTTGGGCTTTTGTTTTGTTTGGTTGGTTTTGGTTTGTTTTTTTCTGGCTAATAGCAAACTTGTTGGAATCAGCATCCCCAGACTTTTGCAATGTCAACATGAGTTCCCCATGTCATTTGCTCTGATTAGCAATTAATGCTGATGGAGGATAAGATCATGAAACAGGAGGTGTTTGGATTTCTGGTTGTTTTGCTAACACGAAAGGTAAAACATTTTTATTTTAAGTTGGCTGGAATTCCTAACAGTGTGGAGGGCAGGAGCTGTCTAAGTGAAAATAAGAAAATAAAAGATGCTAGATTTGGTTCCCATCACAAGTTGTGGGTAGTTTTGAGGGTTTTTTTAAAGTTTGTCTGCTGAACTAAAGGAAACAATTATTTTCACAGCTCTTTCTAAAAAGCAGTAGCAAATAGAACTTTTCAGCCTGAACTTTTCCCACCATGAACAAGCCTTATTAAATTCTAAAAAACCAATAAAAAGAAGTGGTGGTTCTGTATGGCATTCAGACCATCCCTGAAGGTTTTTTTGAAGAGGCTGTGAACCTCAGTTCCCTGCCAGCTCTCCCAAAGGTAGATTGTGGCCATCACCATTTTTTCAGCTGCAACTGGAAGGGTTTCCTGGCACAGCTCAGGCAGGATGCCCACGTGTCCCAGGGATGTCCTGAGTGATGCTGCCATTCCTCTGCCCAGGGTGGGCTGCTGCTCATAGCACTGCTCTGGGCATTCTCACAGCACTTTGTAAACATTAATATTTTTCATTCTGAAATTCTTCAGTGCTCAGCACACATTTAATCTCTGTTCAGAGATGTTCTGACAACAGAGAGTTATTTTCAACTGGCAGAATAATTTCTCCTTCGTTACTTTTTCAGACTCTCCTTCACTGGTATCTAATCTTCTCTCTGGATCACCCAGAGAGTGCAGTGAATTGGATATGGCTATGGGCAGGAGTTGCAGAAATCCAGTTTCTAGCTAGGAGACAACCATGCAAAAAAAAAAAAAAACCAAAAAAAAAACCACAAAACCAAAAACTAAAGATGTTTGCTTAAGACACTGAGGAAAAAAAAATAGAATTAATAGAGTCGTAGGAAAGTTGTTTCAGGTCTCATTCCCCTCAGTGATCTTAGGTGAGATGTTAAAAGGCAATCCTAACTCTAACAGCTATTAGGTACCTGATACTGGTGTTTAGAGGAGTTCCCTAAGGCAGGACAGCAAGCCCATGGAGAAGGAGCCAAGTTCTTCTTCAGACTGCTGTGTTTCTGTCCATGAGGAATGGGCTGCCTCTGGAGTGAGGAGGATGCAGCACTCAGGAGTGTGTCTTCCATGGGTGCTCTTGAGTTTGATGAATAGAAATAAAAAACCCCCAAAACTACAGTATTAAGAGTGCAGTTATCAATACAGCTAATCAGAGCCACCAACAGAGGCTACAGACCTAGAGACAGCAACACTCTAGCATGAAAACAGCCCAGTCAGGCTCCCCATTTTCTCCCAGAAATTGCCAATATCCATCCTGCACCCTGCAGTTCCTCTTACACTGCAATGTGGTGCTCTGAGCTGTTGCCTCCAGCTTCAGGGAAAAACAATTTAGGTAGCAGATGAAGCAATACTTTTATACAGCTTTGTCAGCAGTCCAGGAACCGTAAGGGAAAAAAAATATGCAAGTTATGAGACAAAGTACTTAAAGAGCTTCTCAGACTCTGGCTTCTCCCACCACTTAGTGATGAATTCAGCCCAATATCCACAACCATGGCCTCAGCTTGCACCTCAAGCTGGCTGAAGCTTTTCACACAGAGTCCTGGAGGCATCAGGTCACACGAAAAGTTTCTAATGGAAGCTGTGAGTGCACTGCTTCAGGGTTGGGAAGTGCTGAAACCAAGGAAAATGTGTGCCCAGGCAGGCAGCAGCCCTGATTCCCAGTGGCACGGCACTGATAGACCAGGAGGGGCTTGGAGAGGAGAGAAAGTTGGAGAGAAGATAAAAACTTCAGCTCCTGCTGGAAGAGAAGGGAGAGATTAGTGGAGCTGCTGACTGTGCATGGGGAGAGCAGATGCTGGAGGTTAATGGAGCATTAGTGAAAGAGAAGAGCAAAGTCTCCTAATACCTGGTGCAGTTATTTTAGGCAGAGGATTCTTTACAGAATGCACAAGGTTTCATCACAGTGGAAATAGAAAGCAAGGCAGTGCATGGCCTTGTTTAGCATGAAGGGCTTCAGCAGAGCCCCTCTCAGCTCTAAGGTTGCCCTCTGGATTTCTGACTTGAGGAGCATTACCTGTTCCCATTGCTGTCACCCTCCTTTAACTGTAATCTTTCTCTCTCCAAATATCCATAAAGCTTGGAACCTTCTCAGTAAGGAATTATTCTGTGTATTAAAGGATACTCAGTTTAAGCAGAGAAGTGTTTCTGTAATAGATAAACACATCCTGGATTTATGCCCTGCAGTTACAGAGCAGATGAATTAACAGATTGATTGCTGTTTTACCAGCAGTAAACTAGAGGGGTAAGTGCTTTCAAACTGGTTGGTAAAAGTACTTTTTCTGGTACTAATAAAGAACCCATCTGACATGAATGATAAAAATATAGCTTCAGGATTCTGTTTTCATTCGATTTTCTGTGAGCTCCCAAACTTTTTATGAGGATAGTTTAGAAATCACTATGTGCATTTCATTGCTAGTGAAAGGATCTCTGTGCTGACAGACCTAAAAACTGAATTAGATTATTTATTGAAAGAAGCCTCAACGTGGTGGAAGAAGATATCAAAGTATCCTCAGACTCAACTCAAAGCACCTCAGCCTCCAGCCTGCACATGTACCCTGGTTTTCAGCTGATATTTATTTCTCCCTGGAACTTCTTGGGTACTTTGGAGGTATTCAGAATTCCAGTTCATTAGTGGCATGTTTTGTTTTCTTAACCACAAAATGATGTCTTTTTTTCTCCACCAAACATTAATGATCCTCCAGTGTCTTCTGACAATTCCTGCAGACACCAGGTCACTGGGAAAGTTCTGTATCCCAACAAACAACTGCTGAGTGACAAACTGACCATAGGGATGCTAAAGCATTGGTTTTGTAAATAATTCTGCATGACTGTTGCATTTATTTGAAAATATCACAGGAAATATTGGGATTTTTTCTTTGTTAATTTGTGGGATTTTATTTTGGGGGATTTTGTTTCTTTTTTGCTTTTGTTGGTTTGGTTTGGTGTTTTTGTTTTTAATAAAAATTTCCCAAGTAGTAGAAAAATTTCTGTTGGTCTATAACTTGCTCTAGAATTAATACTGAATTGTGATGGTGCAGTGATGAGTCCAATGAGAGACAGAAAGAGCTGCCCAGAGAGGTGGTGGAGTCACCATCCCTGGAGGGATTTAGGGATTGTTGGGATGTGGTTTAAGGGAGAACTCAGTAGAGTAGGGATGCTGGTTGGACTCCAGGATCCCAAGGGGCTTTTCCAACCTGAAATATTCTATGAATCCAGCTTGGCTTCTACTTGAAAAGAGAATGCCCAGTTCACAGGACTGTTTTCTCCAGCAGCAATCCCAGACAGGCTGTACAAACATGGATTAGAGTGGATTTCCTCTCTGTAGGACAGTCTCCCAGTGCCATTCCAGCACACTTGCACAGAGCAGAGACCCAGTGTGGTTTCAAAATACCCCTCTGATGGCTGGAACTAAACCTTCTCTTTCTTTCTGGCACTTGAGCATTGAAGCAGACAAACACAGAGATGGTACCAGCCTGCCTCAGGGCCACCAGGATGGGCTCAGGATCTCCAGGGGGAGGGTTGTGCTGCCAGGATCCAGCCCCAGCCCAAGAGCTCCCTGTTGGTGAGATCAGGAAGGCCTGGATGGAACATAAACCAGTCTGGGCTTCTAATGCCTTCTGCACTGGCTGAGCCATCTGATGTGAGGGTATAAACATGAAGGTGCTGAGGAGATGTGGACAAACTGGCAATAGTTTGACATTTCAATTTAATTTCTTGCTGGATGTGCTCATCTGATAATATCTCAATGCATGAGTTTGCAATAAGAAAAAAGTAAATATTAATATAAAATAAAATATATTTCTGCCTGTTTCTCTTTTCAGTTATATTTGACTTCATCTGGGATCTACCATATGACTGTTGTCCAACATACAAGAATCTTTTCCATTCTGCTTGTTCTGGACCAGCAGAAGAGCAGGAGGAGCAGGTAAAAATAATCTTTTCATATCTCTGATCTGACAGCAGATCTCACCGTTGATAAATGTGCAAATTTTCATTTGTTAACTCGAACTGCAAATATGAAACTTATTCATATTAAAATGGAATGATCCTTGTTGAAAACATTAAGGCAATTTAGCTCTAATTCTGTATTTTGTGTACTCTTCCTATTGCTAGTGCTCAATGTCATGCTAAATCTTAATTATCAACTACAGCCCCAAAACACCTTGTGTTTACAAGTTTCTTAGTGTCAGCAGTCCCTTTCAAAAGAAGGTATTATATAAATACATCAATTTATGTGTGTGAACATGTGGTCAGTAAATGAGGCAGATCCTGCAAAGAGGCAGACAAGCAGCATATCAAAGTTTAGTAAATGTAGGACTGAAGATTCTTAAGACTCTCCCATTCCTCAGAATTTCAAATATTTTTTTTTTCAGACAACAATACCCATTAACAAAGAGAGGAGATGAGAAACTAGCTGGGAAATCATAAATGATTGAGATAGTTAATTTTTACAGCTGTCATTTCAGTTCAGACTTTGCAGTACCATTTTTTGCCTACCTGCTGGTTCTTACAGCTTTGTATTTAAAATGGCACTGAGTAATCAGACAGTCCCAGTTGTACAAAATTCCCCAAGAAAATACTCAGACTCTTTTCTTGTGCAATTTGGTTTTTTACAGAAAAGTAAAAATGCTCACAATAAACTGTGCCACCTGATATTGTGCTAACCATTACAAATCCTAGTAGTTTCCTGAAGCATCTACAACTTAAAGTATACTTTCCTGTACTTGTTAATTAAACAGCATCCTAGTTATCTCTGCATGCATTTTGTGGCTGAAACATCAATGCATCAAACTCCTAAATTTGTGTAATGCATATAACTTTTCAGTATATAATCCATCACATTTTAAAAGCCTGTCAATGAGAAGCAACACCAAAACTCCTGTTCTGCAAAAGCTTTAAAGACAACAAGGGACTTTGCACACAAGTAGCACTGTTAGACACTCACCTGGGCAAACTCTTGGGTAATTATTATATTTTTTTTGTGTAAACCCTCTTGCATTTGCCCAGTTCTGCCAGCCTTTTGTCACTTGCTGCCTTAATCAGCTGTTAAGCAGCTCTGGTTCCCACCTGCCATGTGAAATGGCTGCAGTGGCTGCACTCGTGTTTCCCCCACTCACCCTTTCCAGCTCTTTTTTCACTGCCTGCTGCAGAGAGATTTTCTCTGAGCACAAGAAGGAGAACTGAGTGTTTAATTTGCTGAAGTGTGAGGCTCCCCCAAGTCCAGAATGAATTTCCTATGGTTTTACTCATTGTACTTTGGATTCCTATCAAGATGGAAGATTGTGCATAAAAGGGAAAGATTAATTTACTATCATTTTTTTTTCCCCCACAAGCAAACAGTTATTAGATGGTCTGGGACATAGTCCCGACAGCTGAAAGGAGGCAGTGTAAGATAAAGAGGAGTTCTCCATCTGTCTTAGTTTAAAATTACTTATTAGAAAGAAAACTGCAGATTCAGGAAAAAAAGTTTAAACTGACTGTTAGTTTTCTTCTATGAGCTCATAGATCAAATGTGATGGAATGGAGCTGGCTTGGTGGAGTGTATCATTAGAGGAGTCTCTCACTTATACCTCACTCCCCCAAAATGCTGAGCTGATTTTCCACCTGGCACTGGAAAATCACCACACAGGGAGTAATTACTGAGAAAGAGTGGGAGAACAGCAGAGAGTGCTATGGCACTCTTAAATTTGCTAAGAACTCCTTGGTTTTGACAGGGTGGTAAGAAATGACAATAGAAGGGAGTTAAGTAGAATAAGAAATTAGGAAACAAGAAACAGTTTGGAGGAAGGAATATCTGTAAGGCTGATATCTGTATTGTCATCCCATCCATTTCATCCAAAAGGGCTTAACAAAAGCTATGGAGTACAGACCCATTTGTTCTGCATGGGATTGTCCCTAAGATTATAGCTCAAAATCTCTTCCAGCACAATTCCCCCAAAGTCAAGAGATGGCAATGAACTTCCTTACAGGGAACTGGAGCCAAATTCCTTCCACTGCTCTCAGGCACCCTCTTGATATGACTGGAAATAAAATTAAAGACCAAACACAAGTGTGGCTCATGCCAAGACAGATGAAGTTGAGAAGTCACAGTGCTCTCACTACACCCATCAGTTATGAGCTGCTTGTTCTATGGCTGTGCCCGGGATGGATTTGCTCTGTGTGGGAATGAATTCTCCTCTTAAAGCTCATTCTGGTAAATTATGCTACAAATGACAGGGTCTGGTACAACTCCTGTGGTTCTTCAGGGGAAAAACAAAGCCATGTTCACAGCAGGGAAATCTTGCTGGAAGTATCCATTGCAAGCTGTGACTACACGTCAGTGCCTGTAGGATGGATGGCACCATAAAGAAGAGAAAGAGGGCACTTCTCAATTCAAATCAGCACACTGCATTCCAGAAAGCCTCTTTTAACAAGATGCAATGACTCTGGGACAGAACTGTTATGACTACACATCCAACTTTCTCTCACTTTCCACCCAGTCATCAATACTTGGAGTATTTATAACCCTTTGCTGTGAGTAGGAGCTGAGAGCTTGGGAACTCCATGTGCTGCTCAGTCTGAGTCAGGCCTGTTGGAAGTCTGCATCTGTGACCTGAAAGCAGTGCTCGAGCAAGCTGACCTCTTTAGGCACATGCTGCCCACAGCAAGCTATGCTTTTGGGGCAGAAATTTGAGTTTCTGTTGAAGCTTGGATGTATCTTAGATTGAACAGTTACTGTTCAGCTGGCTGGGGAAGCTCCACTAAGGAAAAAGTTATAGCAAAGCAAAGAGCTGAGAGCTGTAGGATAAAGTTATGGGCAGTCACATGAGGAGAGGAGGTGGCTGTCAGCAAAATTAAAATTATATTTTTATTTCAGAGACCCTTTAGTGCAGAATTGAGGCCCTTACTCTCACTTTGTGCTCTGCTGCTCTTCCTCCTTTCAGCTGCCCTCTAGAAATCCCTCCTGCAGATCCTGGTGAGCAGGTGCTCCAGGAACAGGCTCACTTCTGCTCAATTTGGGATTAAGACAAGCAATGGGAGTTGCCAGTCACATCAGTTTATTGCAGCAATACTTTGTAACAAGAAATTGGACCAGCTTTAGAGGTCAGATCAATTTCCTTAAAAAATGTGACCCCAGCAACACACTGTTGTGTGCCTGCATGTAAACAGATCTAAAACCATTAAAGCAAAATGACAGTCTGGGGGATGGAACAGAGTCAGACAGGGGCTGGAAACAAAAGATGATTTCTCCTGTGCTCTCTTTAATTATGAAGCATCAATATAAAATCCTTTGTAGCAACTTCAATGGGAAAATCAAGTGGGATTAGCAATTAGCACCATCAGGGTCCTTTTACACACTGCCTCATCCACTCCGTGCCTTTGAGGGAAATCTGAATCCTTGTGCATTGCTGGAGTTCCAAGTGGGGAAAATGAGCCAGGAACACATCCTCACATCCAGCCCAGCACTTCCCAAGGAGCCAGCCCCAAAGCCCCCATCCCGAGATGGCATCATGTGCCAGCAAGAGTCTGTCCTGGAACAGATGTTACTGTGGCTGCTGCTGTCCTGATAAAATAACAGGCAAGGAGAGGAAAGAGCAAAATAACCCAACATGCACAGGGGAAAACAGGGCTATGAGTTTATACCCACAACAAAATTGTTCTGGAACTTCTTACTTGGCAAAGGCTTTATCCAGATAGACAAATGTGTCCTCTATGCAGTTATCTTATGTGCAAATGTGAGAACCTGAAATCAGAGAACAGGAGCTCTGGCTGGCCAACCCACATTGGTGAAAACATGAACTTTTTTAATAGTAGGATAACAAAGATCCCACTTAGGACTGGCAAAGCTCTAATATTTTTCTGTGTTTCTACGTGGGACTCAGCAGAAGCTGCTTAGTGTTCAGTCCCTCATTTGGACTGAAGAATGTTAAAGTAGGAGGGATATTTTATAACTCTTGTGAGTGTAAAATTACCAACTGGCTTTTAAGAGTCCAGGATTGCTGTGTTTCAAGGAAAATCAAGGGGATATTCCC
This sequence comes from Heliangelus exortis, assembly GCF_036169615.1. Lineage (NCBI taxonomy): Eukaryota > Metazoa > Chordata > Aves > Apodiformes > Trochilidae > Heliangelus > Heliangelus exortis. The sequence continues at coordinate 41,916,780 of NC_092426.1, forward strand.
ATGTGGACACCAGAGAAATAAACTTATAGTCTTGATTCCCTCCAATTCTAGGGATGCCCAGGGGCAGTTTGACAGCAGCATTGAAATTGGGAGGATATTTCTGTAGTGCTGAATTACAGAACTTTCTGCATGGAGATTCTTCTCACTGTAGAGTCCTTGTTCTGACTTGTCCCTTTTCCCCTTTTCTAACCTGACAACAAAGCAGTTCCTAGATCATTTTCTTGGTCTGGGCAGGGAGGGAGAAACTGTTTCCCATTTCCTCTGCCACACACTGAGGAATCATGATGTTCTCTCTAAAGCTGTCATCTGCCATTACCTGTAGCAAGCTTTGACAGCAGCTTCCAGAGAGAGACTCCCCAAAACTTTTAGCCAAACAGATCAGAGGTGGTAGGAGCTGCTCCAGTGCGAGTGTTAATTCTTTGAAGTGACATTTTCAGCCATGACATCTGAGGTTGCTTTTACTGCAGGATCATGACACATGCTATGAAAACTTTTTCTGAAGAAGGAAGTAGGGAAGGAGTGTGAGAAAGTGACAGTTCTGCTGTCTCCCAGGCGTGCATATTAGAGGCATTTTTCCTTTTGTATTTCATTAAAAAATGTTATCTTTTTGTCAAATATCTGGGTTTTTTTCCCCAGGTAAAATCATTGTAGGCTGTACCTACAAGGCAGTGGGGTATGAGAAATAAATTAGTGTGGAAAGTGGCTGGTGAAGAATAAATGCAGTGATACTGGAATTAAATAAATGGAAAAAGAGAATAAAATTTGTGTTAAAAACCCAGTAAATCTTGCACAGGGAGGGAACAGGGCTACTTTGAATGGGTTCAAGTATTTCCTGATAATATCTGTGATGACTGCAGATGGTCACAAGGTGACATTTTTTGGTTGCTCTCCTGACCTAGACATGAGCCAAACATTAAGGAGCTATTTGCAGAAATTGCCTTTCTCTCGAGGCTCTCAGCTGTCTCTCTGAATGTTTTGTCCCTTTCTCCTTCCTTCACTTTCTGTTCCTATAGGCAAAGATGATGAGTTTCATACCCTCCTGTCTTCCTCTGCAGAATGTCAGCCTCAAAAAAAACTCAGCTTGGAATTTTCTCTCTCCACCCCCATCTGTCTTCCCTCTTCTGTCTCTGGGTGACATCTGGTGTCTTGGCTGAGGTCTCCAGGCAGCTCCGTGGCAGCTCCAGCCTTGCCTGGGGCAGCTGGCAAGAGTCCTCGGAGGGGACAACTGGCTTGGTTTGTCCTCACTGAGTGTCATCTTTGGGTTCTGGGCATTTTCAGAGCAGCTTTTTATTTGTGACTCACTTGCACAATCTTGATGTTAGAGGAATGAAAGCAGATTTCAAAAAACCTGCAGCTTCTCTCCCTCCCCGTCCCCCAACACACAAATAAGTAAATGAAGATGCTTTCATTTTGGAAACAGTGGTAGTTCTTTTTAATGATATCTTCTGTTCTCTATTGGAGAGCCAATAAATACTCCATGAGGCTGCCTTTGTTGACAGTAAAGAGCATTTTCATCAGGAGTGAAGCAAATTTAGTGTACTTCTTATGTGGAAGACCTCAAAAAGAAGAATGTGTATGGATTAAATTCTTGTGATGATGGAGCAGTTCCACTGTCTTGCCAGACTGTCTTAATCTTTTATCCCAGCTTACTATCATCTCCTCACCTTCTCATATCCTTGAAATAGATAGCACTGGCATCAGTCTCTCCAACACACAGTTTCTAAGGTATTTTTTTAAAATCCCTTTGCATTATTAACTCCTTTTCCCCTGTATCAGACTCTTCCTTTTTTGATTTGGTTTGGTTTTTTGGTTGGTTGATTTTTTGCTTGGTTGTTTTTTTGTTGTTTTTTCTGATTAGGAGTTGTTGTTTTACCTTCACTCAAAAGATCTTTCCATATCCATCCACCAGATCTTTTTGAGCTACCTGTTCTGTCCATGATGTTCAAAATGCTGCTGATTGATGCTGCACCTCTTGCCTCCTGACCCATTCCCTCTCCACTGACCTCTGAGGCTAAGGGTCCTTGATCCATGGCTCTCCCTGGCCAGAAGGCAGAATCCTGACTGTCCTGAGCTCATCCTGGCCACAAACACCCTGAGGTCCAGGCAGTAACATTTGTCTGCTGCTGAGAGCCTAAATTCCATCCAGCAGGAGACCTTTTCCTGCAGAAAATCAAAGTACAGGAGCATCCTGCTGAGCCTCTCATCCAGCCTGGGGGTAACTGAGTGAGAGAAACCTTTGTCACATCTCCCACTTCTCCAGGAGCAAAGCATTTCTGTGCCCAGGGAAAGTCTTTGGATATTTGTGTGTCTCAGGTTTCAAGGTGCCTGTGGATGGTTTTGTTTTGAGACAGAGGCTCTGGTGATGACTTTCTCCAAAACTCAGAGGACGAGCTCAGGATTTTGCCCTGGGCTTTAGGTGTGCTTGCAGAGTGCCATGCACTGGTGCTGAGGGCTCCTCAGCTTCTGTGGGAATTTGGCCTCTTAGGAGAGCTCCATTTACCTTACTGAACTGCAAAGAGTGCACAGTAAACCTCCCCAGTGCTGACAGAAGGCAGTCTTATAATCTATTTCAGGGTTTATAGCATTTTGAGAATGAGCAGAAAATTCACTGGACGTGTTGTTCAGTTCTATTTAAAATATGTTGGTGCTTTGAAGAGGCCCTGATTGTAGACTTTTGTTGATTGGTTGTGGTTTTTAACCATTAACTGTGGCCTGAACTGCTGTTTGTTCTCATGGTGTTTTCTGTGTAAGAACAGGGGTCATTTACCCACAGCTCAGGGAACTGATGCTACAGCCTGGGTATCTCACCCTGCTCCCTCACCTCTCAGCCTCTGGCACCCCCAGGACACTTGGGGCACTCAGAATACCCAAAAAAACCTCAGTTTTGGATACATGAGACTTAATGTCCTCTGGGAATCACAGCCTGAAGTGCAAGAGGTGTCTGCTGGGGGTGTTTCTGTAGCTGCTGAAGAACACAGCACAGGTTTACCTTCTGCTGAGAGTCTGCATGATCATAAATGCCACATGGAAACTGCTCAGGAAGCAGCCAGGGGCTTTAAAGAAGCTGCTGAGAGTGTACTTCAAAAGCAGCTAAAATCCTCCAGTGCCTACACTGATTGCTCTGTTCACAATGAAAACTCTTCAAAGGAGACTAAAGCCTTTGCAGAATCTGAAGGAAAAAAACATTCATAAATGCAGGAAAATATTACTCTTCTAAAATTTACTATTTATAGTTTTACTAAAAATATGGTAGGGTCCTGGGGGTGCCCAACACAGGGACAGGGGTTGGACTTGATGATCCTGATGGCTCTTTTCCAACTTGGCATATTCAGTGACTCTGTAATTAACTGGCAAGAGAAGTGGGGATTTAAATGGAATGAACAGAATTCCAGGAATCAACTTTACTGGTGACTTCCCTGGTTGTTCTGCAATGGAATCTAAGATCTTGTTTTGTCCTATTTCAGTTTGCTGAAAAAAAACAGACTGTTTTCTTCTGGAGAGAAAAAATAATATTGCTGCTCAGGGAGCCCTGTTTTCCTTCACTCTTCCATCCATGCTCTATTTTTAGAGCAAATTATATACCTTTAGTCAACAGAACAGCACCCAGACCCCACGTTTGCAAGTGCAGCTGGAAGGAAGTTTTTATTCTGAAGGGTGATAAAATCTGAGTGAATCCCAAGGAGCTGTTTGTGTTTCCAGAACAGACTATAACCTCTTTTCACACATCATGCAACAGAAATAAAAGAAGTCAATTATACAGCCAATTGGGGAGGATGAAGTGTACTTGCTTACAAGTATGAAATAATCTGTCTATCAAAGAAGACATGGGAAAAACAGAATAATCTTAAAAAAACTAAAAAACCATCACAATAGCTGAATGTCTGACATGTTGTCTTTATAAGCAGTATACCCCAGGAAGAAAAAAAAAACCAATGAAAACCAAACATGCTCTGTTTTTTTTTTTTTCCACACATTAGTCAATTATCTCCTGAGAAGCAAAATTCATATTTTCTTTCATTTCAGGTAATTCCCACATTTACTTTTCCACAGAAATTCTGATTATTGGTTTTCCCCTGACAAAGGCTTATTTGTGAGTATTTCTGGAGAAGCCAAACATCCTCCTTGCTTTGGCAAAAATGCTGCTGTTTCCCATTCCACATTCTTATTTACAGCTTATTCACAAATACTATTTTTTCTGTTCTGTCCACAAGTAGTTGAAATGAAAAAGACTTATTAAAAAAATTAAGCTCTTTTCCAGCTTTCAGCTAAGCTACAGATGATTTTCCCAAAAAACTTGTTTAAATGTGTCCTCTGGGCTTTTCTCATGCCTCTTCCACCATACTTCAGGTTGGTAATTCCTATGATTAGGAAGTGGTCTTTAATTAACCCAGTTTCAGATTCTTAGGCTGTAAGAAAATGGGAGTTGGAGATGGGTTGGAGATAATTTTAGAATTATCTGAATGTGTATTGCTCCACATATCACTTCCAGTAAGCTAAGAGAGTTGTTTGGCAGGATGTCCAGTCTCAGGTCTGACCTCCAAGAACAGTCAGACCAAGCCAAAGGAATTGCCTGGACAGGAAAGTTCCTACCTGGAATGTTTGCTGGCAAAGCCCCATTCAGCAAATTCGTGTTTCCTGGCTGGTTGGTTTTGGTTTTGTTGGGTTTTCTGGGGGCTTTTTTGGGTTTTGTTTGTTTGTCTTTGGTGGTGGTGGTTTTGATTTTTTTTTTCCATTGGGAAAAACCCACTCTTTTTTTTTCTTTTTTTTTTTTTTTTCTTTTCATAAATTTCTTCATACTTTAAGATTGGTTCATGATTCTGTTTGGATTCTGATTTCACATCCACTTGTTCTGAAAATCCACGTGAACAATGTTGACAAAAGTAATTTTATTATTTAAGGGAAATACTTTGTTCTGTGACATTTATGGAGGTTTTTTTCTCCTCAAACATGCTTTCACACAAGGACTGTGCCATATTTCAATCACAAATTGATTAAATACATATAAGACAGGAAAAAAGCATTGGTTTCCTTGCTCCAGGGTTCTCACCAAGTGGGAAAAAGGAGATTTTCATCCTCTCTAAGTACTGGTAAGAGTTTCAGCATCTTTGCAAAGGTCAAGCTGCTCAGATAAAAAACCCCAAGCAGCTGAGCAGAGCTCTTTTCCTGCTGAAGGTGGCAGCATGGGATCCAGACCCCAGCTCACTGGGACTCCAGGTTTGTGATGGGAGAGCAATGGTGAATATCAGAGGAAATGTAAAGATTTGCTTTCCAGTGTTGCTCAGCTGAGGATGTGACACGGGGGATGCTCTGGCTGTGCCAATCTGTAGCTACTTCAGGAGCATCAATAAGGGGAAAAAAACAATATCAGGAACTGAAGCAGGAGCTTCTCCAAAATGCTTTGCCTCAGGGCAGAAAAAGCTGCTTCCCAAGATGGGAAAGGAATTGAATGCATTATTAATCCTAAACCATACTTCTGGATGATGTTAGAAGAAAAAAATCCTGCCAGCTGAGACAAAAGAGTTCCTGGTGTATTTTGATCCAGTGTGCTCTGGCTGGAATAAATGATATAAAGTGCATATTGAGTGGTAAGAGCAATCATTAGGGTTTGTTACTCCCATGCCCTCCCTTGTGACAAAAATATGCTTTGTGTCATGGGTGCAGTTTAACTTTGTGAGATTAAATTCTCTTTTTTGACTGCGTTTCTGCTGAGGTGTCAGAAGAGAGCTCCATGGTGAAGGAGGAGATGAAGCCAGCTGCAAAGGACTCTGGCAGAGGAAGAGAAGGCTGAGTTTTCTTGTTGGCACCTTTTAACTACTGATGCAGTGCATCAGTAATTAAGTCTTGCACAAGTGTACATAAGAAATTTGTTTATTTGACACCTAGATTGTCAGTCTGGTTTCCCAAGATTCTTAATACAGTAATCAGAGACACAAGTTGCTGCCTCTGCTGTTGTGCATCAAAGGCACTGGAGTTTTAGGATATGTTTTATTAGGTCCAGAATAATGCCAGCCACTGACGTTCAAAAAAAAAAAAAAAAAAAAAGAACACTCTCATCTTGGCAAGAATGGCATTTGGGGCAAGTTGTTTTCTTTGCAAGGGGGAAGCCATCAGGAGAACCTCTTGTCTCTTGTGTCACAGACCTCAAACCCAAAAATCAACTTTATGAACTGGAGGGGCTGTCAGGGTGAACTAAACTGAGGCACATTTGAAAAGATCAAACAGTGGTTAAGGAAGAGATGTGTCAGTGTAAAGCTGGGATATTTGACAGACTTTTGGGGAATATGACTTCATAAATTCAAGTTTTAGTGTGCTGTGGAGAGAAGTCCTAAAAATCTGTGCAGAAATCTGCATTAAACCTGTATCAGTGGCCAGATGTGGGCATTGCATGGTACCAAAATTTCAAGTTGAAGGCTGCATTGCCATATGGAACCTGACAGCAAACATTTTACTGGAGCAGGGCTCTCCATACCAGGTACAGAAGAGATGTAAAGACAAGATACATCTATAAATACAGAAAATCCAACAAGTGACTCCAGAAGTCAAGAGACTTGATCACTGTAGCTCTGAATTTGTCTCAGAGGTCTGAGGATTTTATACTGCTGGATCAAAGAAGAAAACTACTTTGATTCCACAAAATTTTGCCTTTTGTTCAGTAGCTCTACCAAGTCCTTGATAAGAGAGTGCTGTAAAAATGTACTGTTTATGGTAGAGGATATTTATGTTTAGGAAATACAGGTTTGTTTCCCCCCAGACTGTACATCAGCACCAGGTGACAGCAGCAAATATTCTTCCTCAATTGGAAAATCATATGTAAAGCAGGGTTTTTTAGTCAGTTAAAAAATATAATAATGAAACACCTCTGGTTTTAAAAATTTCTTGCATTAATCAGCAGCAAGTAAAGCTGCAAGTAATGAGCCAGAAACACTTGTGGCAGATGAAGACATTTAGAACTCAGTGCAGTGGAGATCTCATTTTGAAATACCTGAGCCTCAAAAAATCACCACTGTCTAACCAGATAACTTCAAGGGATAAGGATTTATACCCTTAATGCTGCTTTGCCTGTTTCAGAACCAGCAGATGCTTCAAAATTTATTACCTGCTAAATAGAAAATTACAAACCAGATGAAGCTAATTAATTTCCAATTAACAAATTGCCACAAACCAAATAATATAGTTAATTTTCTGCAAGGTATGGTTATGCAAAAGGTTGGTCTGCCACGTTTAAAGCCTCTAAAGCATTCATTGCAGTTATATAAGATGATGGGTGCTCTGGAGCTGTATAAACACCTCCAGACTCCCATGTGTAACAAATTTGGGAAGGAAATTGCAAATCTAGACAATAAACTTTCAAAAAGCCTTGCTAAACTTGGTGCTGATCTGACAGCTATTTTTTTATCTCTGAGGCATTTCAGCCACTCCAGCCAGTGAGGCAGCTCCATCAGGGGCCCCCAAAAAATGTCTCTATGCAAAGGCACTGGTGGAGAATGGACAGGAAAAGTCAGAGATGTGTCTGTGTGTGTGTCTGCAGGGCTCTGACCTCTTCTTGGGATCACAGAGACGTGGGAGGATGAGGGACTGGGGTGTTGGAAGGGAAGGAGACAGGATCTTTAGGGGGGACAAGGAGGGGATGTCATTCCCTACATCCAGGACCAGCTGGAATTCATGGAGCATCACCTGGGGATGCATGAGGAGCTCACCAGGAGCTTGTGGGTCAGGATGAGAGGGAGAGTAGGGACAGGGGACATTATAGTGAGGGTCTGCTACAGGCTGCCTGGCCAGGAGGAGGACTAAGATGAGGTACTCTATAGACAGAGAGGAGTAACCTCACATTCAGAAGCTCTGATCCTCCTGGGAGACTTCAAGCACCCCAATATCTGTTTGAGGGGCAGCTCAGAAGGACCTAAGCAATCCAGGAGGTTCCTGCAATGTGTTTGTGATAATTTCCTTCTGCAAGCAACAGATTAACCAGTGAGGAGAGGTGCTGTACCTTACCTTGTTCTCACATAACAGTGAAACACCAAAATTAAGACAAAAAACCAGATTCCAGTGAGAGAAGAAGACATCCCAAGCAGTCAGCAGCTCAGCCTTGAGACAGCCCTGCAGGACACCTGCCAGAGAGCTGGAAGGGATGGGAAGGAGCCCTGCCCACAGCTCCCCACAACTTCTCTGGGTTACAGCCCTGAGCACTGGCTGGAAAACCAGTGAGGAATTGGCTTCAGTGCCTTCCCATGCCATTAATATACTAATGAGCAATTAGCATCCTGAGCCCCCAGCCCAGAGGGAGCCCTGCTAACAAAGAGCCCCTTCCTCTGGGAGCAGGGGCAGGGACATTTTTGAGCATTGCCACTTCAAATGGAAGGGGGGAATTGGTTAACCTGGGGGTGAACGAGAGAAAAATGCCAGAGATCAAGTTCTTTCTCAGGATTTTGGGTATAAAAGCAGCACTTGCAATGTGGGAGATGGAGCTTGCTTTGTGGAATTCCACCCTGCTCCCCTTCCTGCCCAGAGATGAACATTAAAGCAAATAATTTCCTTATTTCCTTTTGCAAATAGAGTATTGCATCCAGTTCTGGGCTGCCCAGCTCAGGAGGGACAGGGATTTACTCCAGAGAGTACAGTGCAGGGCTATGAGGATGATGAAGGGACTGGAACAGCTTCATCCTTATGAAGAAAGGAGGAGAGCCCTGGGGCTTTGGAGTCTGGAGAGGAGAAGACTGAGAGGGGATCTAATGGATGTGTATAAATGTGAGGGCTGGGTGTCAAGAAGGTGATGAGAGCTTTTTAAGTTTTTAACCGTGCAAGAAACACTTTGAAACTTCTTCCTGCAACACTTCATGTCCTGTATTTCACATTTATTTTGTACTTGCATATGAGAATAGCTGAGAATTCCGTGTTCTGCTGCTTCAGGGAACTTACAGACTGATTGTATCACTGGCCAGATGTATGGGTAGCTCCTCTCTCCCGTGTCCTTTGTAATGTTATTCTTAAAACCCCAGTAGGGTTAACCTTTACCTTGATCTTAATTTCCTTTTGCATCTCTGAGAATAATTGGTTGGGAGATTCTATCTCAGTAAATCCTGACCACAGGACAATTTAAATATTCTTGGGAAATAGCAAAAGACATTTTGCAAGGGTGGAAAAACTCCTGACCCAGAGAGCCACTTGCAAAATTACTGTTTTGTAGCAGTCTTTCCTCAGAAGATGTACTGGGGGATTTTTCAAGCACTTCTGTTCATAAACCTTTACTTTTAGGGAGAAGACAAGATACAGCTAAGAGAAGGTATGAAGCATTAGGGACTGCAGGATCTTAGAAGCATTGCAGAGCTAAGCATACTGATGTCTCAAACCAGATTTCCCAGATCTGAAATGTTTACATTTCCTGACCACTTTGGAGAATGTTGCTGTGTCTGGAGCTCTCTCCCTCTGCCTGATCCTTTGGTGAAATAACAGAGGGAATATCTGTGTCAGGACATGTTCACACATCCACCTGGGGGTTCCCAGACTGCAGAACAAACACTTAACCCCAGCTTCCTAAGAGCATTTAGGAAATATTTGGATTATATGCATCCTTTTAAAAACATTCAAAGCCTCTTAGCTGAAACTAAGCCTTAATCAGGTTTTCAAGATATTCACTGATGAGATTCTGAAGTTCCTTTATTTCCTCTTTTCATCTCCTAAGTGGCCACTTGCCAGCACTCCTTTGCTGCCAGCCAGGCAGGTGCTGATTGCTGACACTGATGAGCTATTTCTTGCAGCCCTTTTGCTCAGGACTTTACAGCTGAAACAACTTTAAACAGAAGAGAAGGAAAAAAATTAATTATTCTGATAAGTGGGAAAAGAAGTTCCTGAGTTTTTTGTTTATGCCCTTCCTTTTGACCAAAAACTGTAGCAGTTTAGTTCCATTAAATGCAGCCATGCTTACTCATGGTTTTGATAAGCAAACTTATCCTGGAAAGTCATGGACAGAAATAGAATTGCATCAGAGGATCAGGGAAAGACCTGGCAAAAAAAAAGCCTCTAGAGGTCAATGAGTCCCCCAGCAACCCACTGAGAGCAGGGATGCTGCCAACACAGGAGCAGATTTTCTTTCCCAGGAGCTCAGGATCTGTGTTCCCACATTTGCAACACAGAAAAAAATGGGAGAAAGACAAGGGCCAAAGAGAGGGAAGATCCCTCAGTCAGTCTTACTCCTTTCCCATTTGGTGCTGGGCACATACCTGATTTTACAGACCTAATTAAGATTTGGAGACAGAGCCATGGGGTGTGTTAATAATCCTGACAGGTTGGAAGAAAAACTGGGATACTCCTTTTGGTGGCTGAACACCCTTAAATCCTATGTATCAGAGATCCCTACAACAAACTGATCAATCTGAATGGGTTTCCCTACCACCAGCATGGTTCTCAAGTTATCAAAGATTCAAGCTCCATGAGTTCTTAATTTTCAGTATGTGATGAGAAAGAAATCTTATTGCTTAAGCTGATTATTATTTTTTTAATCACATTTTATTCTCACTTGCCCAACACTTGTAATAAATACTAGTCGAAATTTTTACTTTATTGTTTTGTTGAAGGGATCCTTCCCTAGAATGTTTAATTGGGTGTAGTTTGTAATCATAGGATCGGGGTTTGTGTTCGGGTTGCTTGTGGGAAAACATGTTGGGGCATGTCGAAGACCACGAGGCAAGTCTGCAGAGATAGAACAAAGAAGCTCTTCCCTTAGCAACGGGACAGAACCTGCGGACCAGGGACCAATACAAAGAGAGAGAGCGCGAAACAGCCTCCAATGAGAAACTAATAAAGGACTAAGAGGGAGGGGGTTACCGAAAGTATAAAAGGACTGGTTTACCCTATCCGAGGTGCGAACCGTTGGCAGAGGTGTGCTGCCTCGGTCGCCCAGCGCGCTGCTTTGCATATATATCTCTCTCATTTACAATAAAAGTTTTGTTATCGTTAAAATGAGTCAAACGTTTTTAACAAATTGGTGCCGTGACTCGGATCCTGGAACTCTATGCTGTGGAGCTTTTTCTACTGGGTAGGCGCCCCATCCGCACTTTTGCGGGTGGACCTGGAGTCTAGCTCCGTGCCATAGACGGCAGGGATCTTAACCGAGGAGAGAGAGATATATAAGTAAAGGAATAATTTAGAATTCCCCCGTACTTTTTGTTTTGTTCTGTTTTGTTTGTGCACGAAGATCCGGATAACAGATTAACAGGAGACAAGTGAGTATTAAGCGATTTCCCCCGGGGATGGTGTAGTGTACCTCTGGCCGCGAGGTTTTCGTGGCTGGGGATGGTTTTCCTCTGGCCGCGGGATTATCGCGGCTAGGGAGGGTTTCCTCTGATCTTGTGCACGAGATCAGGGAGGGTGTGCCTCTGGCCGCGAGGTTTTCGTGGCTGGGGATGGTTTTCCTCTGGCCGCGAGGTTTTCGTGGCTGGGGATGGTTTTCCTCTGGCCGCGGGATTAACGCGGCTAGGGAGGGTTTCCTCTGATCTCGTCCACGAGATCAGGGAGGGTGTACCTCTGGCTGCGAGGTTTTCGTGGCTGGGGATGGTTTTCTCTGGCCGCGGGATTTTCGTGGCTGGGGATGGTTTTCCTCTGGTCGCGGGATTATCGCGGCTAGGGAGGGTTTCCTCTGATCTCGTCCACGAGATCAGGGAGGGTATGCCTCTGGCCGCGGGATTTTCGCGGCTGGAGATGAAGCTTCTTTGATCCTGGTCTTTCCACGCGGTCAGGGACGCTTGTTTTTCGGTGTCTGCTTGTTAGTTGTTTGTTTTTCGGTGTCTGCTTGTTAGTTGTTTGTTTTTCGGTGTCTGCTTGTTATGTTTTTCGGTGTCTGCTTGTTAGTTGTTTGTTTTGTTTTGTTTTTCTCCAACCACGAGGTTTTTTTTGTTTGTTTTTTTTTTTTTTTTTTCCTTGCGGCCAAACGGGGGGGTGGTCACCTTCCGGTTGCTGGGTTCCTCCTCCGGCCAAAAGGGGGAGGGGTCACATTCCGGTTGTCGGGTTCCTCTTCTGGCCAACGGGGGGTTACCCTCCGGTTGCGGGGTTTTAACTTCTATCCGGGAAGAGCTGGTTCCCCCGGGTGTAGGGGAGCCGGTGCCCACGGTGCGCCTGATTGAGATTTGAGTGAGTGAGACGTCCTGAAGGGCGGAGCGAGTGCGGACCTTCTTGTAGTGCGGTTCCCACGTCCCGCGAGGGGCTGGGCCACGAACGGAGGGAAGTGTTTGGGCTGAGTGACAGAAAGCACCTGGAAGATGGGCCAAGGGTGGAATAAACTCATGTTGGAGGATCCTCCCAGTATTCAGAGGGGGTATGAATGTCTCCCTGATATTCCCCCTGATAGCCCATTGGGAATCATGTTGAGACATGAGGAAGTTTCCCTTAGGGCAGGCTTTACTAAAAACTCACTTTGTGGCGAAATCCTGGAGTGATATTAGGAAAAAGTTGGGAGAAATTGAGGATTGGCACGATAAGGGTCTGGATGAGCTTCTGAGAGAAGCTCAAAAGGGAGAACCCTTTGCGGTACCCTTAATCAAAAAATGTGGAAATTAGATTAAACAACCAGATTTCCACAGGCACTTTCTTACTGGTGCCTGAAGCTGAATATAACCTGTTGGGGAGGGATTTGATGATTATGTTGGGAATTGGTTTAGAAATAAAAGGACAACAGTTGAATATCAAATTACTGGTCCTAACTTCAGCAGATGAAAAGAAGAATGGGTTGCTGAAGTGGACTTCTGATGATGATAAGTATTTACATAACATTAAAGAGGATTTGATTAATGCCCCAGTCCTCAGTTTACCTGATATTAGGAAATCTTTTTATTTGTTTGTCAATATACATGATGGAACAGCATATGGAGTACTTACACAGATGTGGGCAGATTCTCGGAAACCTGTGGGCTATTTTTCTAAGCTACTTGATCCTGTGAGCCGCGGGTGGCCCAATTGTTTACAGGCTGTAGTGGCTACAGCCTTGTTAGTGGAGGAAGCTGCAAAAGTTACTCTGGGAGGAGAATTATATACTCCACATAACTAGAGAAATATTTTGCAGCAGGAACTCCCCTAAATTGCGATTGGAAGTTACCAACTTGCAGAATCCTGCTCAATTCCTGTATGGGGAACTTGAGTCAACCCTCTCACATGATTGTTTAAAGACAGCTCCTTAACCCCTGCCCGGGAGGGCCCTTTTCTTGTTCTTTTTACCACAGATACTGCGATTCGAACTGCTGAACGAGGGTGGACTCACTCCAGTAGAATAAAAGGTTCTATCACTGCCAATTCGTGGACGGCAGCTCCCGGGGAAGGATTAAAATTAAAGCTAACTTGTAACACCGCCATATAAATACTCTGTAACTCTCCTGGTTGTGGTTCTTTTGCATGCACTCTGAGGGATCTGATCGTTTGTCGCATGCTCCCTAGTTGCACCTAGTTGTGTCTGGGATGGAACCTAACTAGTGACATTCCAGGTCTTCCCCCGCGGCACTGCACGAGGCCTCCTGTCTCCCGAAGAATACCATCTGCTGCCGAGAAGATAACAACAACCCCGGCGTTCTTTCCAAAGAATCGGCCGATGGGAAGGCAGAGAGGTACTACAAGTGGAGACATGAGGAGGTTTCCAGTACTTTTGGGGTTATGACCTTGGTTGCCTGGTTGGTGCCTGTCCTGGACACTATTATTTTGCTCTTTGGGAATGTGCAGCGTTTGGCCCTCAGCTTGTATCTATGAACCACAACCACCTTGTCCGGTATGCTATGCTGGCTCCACTGGGGTCTGATGCAGTTTTCTTCCTTTAAGGTCCTGACAACAAAACAATAAAAATTAAAAGGGGGGAATTGTAATAAATACTAGTCGAAATTTTTACTTTATTGTTTTGTTGAAGGGATCCTTCCCTAGAATGTTTAATTGGGTGTAGTTTGTAATCATAGGATCGGGGTTTGTGTTCGGGTTGCTTGTGGGAAAACATGTTGGGGCATGTCGAAGACCACGAGGCAAGTCTGCAGAGATAGAACAAAGAAGCTCTTCCCTTAGCAACGGGACAGAACCTGCGGACCAGGGACCAATACAAAGAGAGAGAGCGCGAAACAGCCTCCAATGAGAAACTAATAAAGGACTAAGAGGGAGGGGGTTACCGAAAGTATAAAAGGACTGGTTTACCCTATCCGAGGTGCGAACCGTTGGCAGAGGTGTGCTGCCTCGGTCGCCCAGCGCGCTGCTTTGCATATATATCTCTCTCATTTACAATAAAAGTTTTGTTATCGTTAAAATGAGTCAAACGTTTTTAACACACTGACCACTTTATTTATAAAATACATGTGTTCTCTGGCAGAGAGTATCTGGGCTCTGGCCTGGAGTTTTATTACTGAGAAAGGTGCAGAAGGGATCATAGGAACAATAAATTTGCTGTACTTGATGGTCTGGCCCTCCCTAGGGTTAAGGCTGAGTTCTAGGTGCTCAGCCAAGATTTTTTATTGATATCATTAGTCTGGAATTGTGTAAAGATAAAACATTTAACTTAAATGTTACCACAGTAGTTTCTCTAACTGGGAAAAAAAATTGAATTGTATTTACCTTTTAGAAAGTGACAAGAAATGCAGGAGTACAACTGGAACTAATTAATGATGCCATTTTTTCTTCACTGGTTCTGATTTTCCTTACAACTCTCCCTGCCATGCCATAATGATGAAATTAATGTCCAACATCCCTCTGTAAAAGGTCAGTGTGTCCAGACAAAGAACAGCCTAAAATGCTGAACATAAATTCTGATAAATTTATTGTTGGGCTTCCCAAGCAGCTCATCCATGGATCCAAGAATGATCCTTAGGATAAAGGCAAACCTGAACTAGATATTTTTTCCTACATATTACAGACTCTCACACCTGGGGTGTTTTGTTCTGCTGGCAAAGAGCTCAACATCTCCCTGAGATGCCCCAGTTCAGGTGTCACTTTGGGGTGCCCATGGGTAAGGAGATGTCATCTCCAGTGCTTTGGCAGGGACATCAGAGGTCCTGGATTTGGTGATCCCTCCAGAGAGCTTCATGGACATTTGGTTACCATCTGGGTATGATATTTTTTTACACAAAGCAGCATTTATTGGTCACCTGGCAGAGAAGAAACAGTCCTGAGCAGAAGTGCCATTTTGTCAGTGCTGGCAGTTTCACAGCACAGTCCCTGTTGTGCTTTCCTAAATGTATTCATCAAGTTTCCTGGGTTTCCCTTCCCTCTCCAACTCTCCTGCAGGTTTTTCAGGATGTGCCTCCATCCCAGCAGCAGCCCAGGGCTGGCAGACTCTGTTCTTTCTGTTTACCTCAGCTCCTTGCCTCTTCCAGTCTCTGAAACCTTCAAATGAAGAACCCAAAATATTTTAACCCATTCCTCTTCTTAGAAGTTCTCATCTAGGGCAGTAACTTGTGGCTTTATGTGTGGCAGCTGCTCTACAGCCAAACACACAAAGGGTTTTAAGGTCAATAATAGCCTTGCTAAACATACAGTGCTTCTGTAACTGCATGGAGGAGTTTCCATACATAAACCCAAGAAGTTTTCAGATATCACAATTTCCAGAGAAGATAAACTTATTTTTTAGGGAGCATAATATGGAAAATTTTTGATAAAATTGTAAATGGAAAAAATTCTATTTTATCTGAAGATTATAAAAAGGACACTTCTGAGTAAGAGACAGCATCACTTGCTCTGCTTTTGGGTAGTTCACATGGAGATGATGTTTAAAGTGAATTGCACGTGGTGTATAAAATTTCCATGCAAGATTAAACGTCTTTTTTTTTTTTTTTTTTCTTTTTTTTTTTTTTTTTTTTTAAACAAATACTCTTTTAATATTTGAACATGTAAAAACTTGCAAAATTTTACTGATAACATTATGTTTCACAGGATCCCCAAACTTCTTGTAGAAGCATAAAAGGAAGTCCCATTAGGGAATGACAAGTTGTTAGAGCATAGACTTTTCAGTCTCTCCAGATATAAAAATTATTGTAGTAAGGATAATTCTTGTGAGAGAGTGCAAAGAGGACGTGGATGGCATTGCCAAGCACAATTGGCTGGGTCTTGGCACGTGGAATTGTTGAACTGGGAGAAGTAAGAGATTAATATTGCACAAATTATTCCTATGGTTTGAGTTGTAATTTACTATTTATCAACTGCTGCATGCATAAAGGCAGCAGGAGATAAATAAATTTATTTATTTTATTAAATAAATAAATTTTCCTACTCCTGGTTTTGCCCATCAGTCTCCAGTCTCCAGGTCTGGAGTTGTTAGTGCACCATTAACATTCATCATCCCAAAATGTTGAAAAGCAGGAGCCAGGGTGAACCTGCAGCCCCAGCATGGTGTGTTTGCAGATCCCAGAGGCATTAGTGCAAGGAGATGAAAGCAGTGTTTGGGCAGAACTGGAGAACTTGGCTGCAACTGAGTGTGTGAATAAAAAGTGAAGTCATTTGCAGGGATTTTTCTCAGCACAATTACTCAGTACACTGCATTTCACAAGGTGGGTTGCTTGGAGCAGGACTGGTTCTGAGCTGGCCCTGTAGTTCAAGGTGATTTTTCTTTTAAGAGAAAGCAGTATATTTACAGAAGCCACAGAGGTGCTGTATAAAGCTGTGTTCAAAATCTCATCTTCTGTTAGGAAGCAGGAGAATGTGAGCCAGGTATTTTATAGTAGGGCTTAGCACATCTTCTGCTTGTCTGAGAGCAAGCTATGGGAGTGGTGGTGTAATTTGAACCAATATTATTGTCCTTGTGTTACAGCATAAAAAGGAATCATTGAAGGAATAGAATCACTTCAAACAATTTACCTGGTGGGAACTAACTGCTAACTGGTCAGAAAAATCACCATATAGAACCCAGGGAACCACAGAGAAAAGAAGCTTCCCCTTTAAAATACAAGGAGGTTGTTTCTAATTCTGTATGTTCCTGGTGAGGCTACATCCATAACACTGAGCATTTCAAACTCATAGAAAGCAAATAATAAAAAAAAAAATCATATTCATAGAAAAAGATTCAAATTAATAGCCAAAAAATCAAAAAGGCATGAGAAAGGGTGTTTTATTTTCACTTCAAAAATCATTGGGAGTTCTAATTATACTTTTATAAAGTTATAAATTGGATTATCTCAAAAGGCATTACAATTCCTGGTGAAATTAATCTCATAATGCCCAAGAAATAGAAAGGTTCCTTATATTTTCTAGGGCTTAAAGAAAAGTGCTAGCTCAGTCAAGCATAAAATCAGATCTCCTTACCCCTTCGCCTGTGCTTCAGTCATCAAAAAACCCTGTGTAACTAATGGCTCTCATCTTCTCATTTTATTGTCTTAATTTGCTTTTCAATGAAATAACTCTGGTCTTCTTAACAGGCATCAAAAAGCTGTGACCAAACAAAGCCAGCGTATGCTGGTACTACAGCTGAGTTCCCTGCTACATCTCACTTTTGCAACTATCTTTAGAAAAGCTTTTTTTTATTTTTATTTTTTCTCTAATTAAAAGAAGTAACAATAAATTACAGGAAGATGGTTCACTTTTATTTGCTTGAGAAGCCACATTTCTTTATTCATCTGATTTTGCTTTATTTAGTAAAATATTTAGTAAAAATTTGCATTAAACCCATTTTGGGTGACTGCACTGAATTTGATTGCTGAGAATCTTGTCTGAATCATGAGCTAAGTTTCTCTTTGTTTTGTCTTTTTTCCCCTTTTCTTCTTTCCCTCTCATCAGTCCCTTAAGGAAAATTTTTTCTTACCTTTTATTTCGCAGAGAGAAAGTGAAGAGGTTACATCTTTTTTATTGTAGGAATAGATCTCCTTTAATGCTTCTGGAATTTCTCCTTTGTGTCTCAAATCAGCAGAATTTGAAAGCCATAATGAGCAATAGGAGGGTGAAGTTTAAAGAGAAATGCTTCAGACACAGAAACAGCTCTGCATTCCCTGAGCAGCAGAATGGAAGATGAACCCTGCTAATTTCTTAATTATGCACTATAGATGCTTTGTGGAAAATGGGAAAAACCAAGAAAATACAGAGACACATCAGGGAGATTTAAGGGGAGAGAGAAACAGACTGTGCCTAAATATAACTGATGAGAAATCAAACCAGAAGCAAACAAATGTGAAGAAGAAACAAGCAGTGCTATTCCTTTCAAGTAAATGGGAAAAATTTAACCACTCTTTTCCCCTTCCCAGGTGGGATGTGAATCCTGTGGCCATAGTAGTCATCCTGCTAATTAAATTCCCCGAGTTCCTGTTCTGCTGATGGGCAGTGTGCAGGTGGCAGATGTGATTGCATGAGGTGCCCTGTTATTTTCTTTCATTCTTAAGGGATGCTAAAATTTGAAAAGGTGTGAAACCAACACATTTTGAAATGTCTTTGAACCTCAGTTGTTTGGAAGCAATGGCTGCAATTTAGATTAGCTGAGTTCTGTAGTTTATGCAAATAAAAAATCCCAGGATGGACAAAAGAGGTTTAAAAGGGACACTTATTGCAACCAACAGTTCTAATGTCCAGGAAGTGTGTTTGTCTCATGGCTTTATGGCATCCATAGTGTGCCAGAACAGGGTTCATTTACCTGGTGTGCAAGCTAACAACACACAGAGTGGAGGTACTAGCAATTTACTAGCAGTTTGCCCAGGAAGAGGTAGTAGGGGGCATTCCCACAGAGGCAGCAGTGAAACTGGCATACACTTACACTCTGTATATTACCATGTTTAGCATATTCATTTTTTTCTTGGTTTTTCCTGGCATTTAAACCCTTCCCTTAAAGGTGATTGGTGTAAGGGAACCTTGCCTTCATTTACAGAGTCTTTTCATTTCTCTGTGCTTGCTCAGGGGGTGAAGGTCTTCAAGCAGAGATGGGTATCTGAACTCGTGGAGATGTGGCTTTCATGTAAGAATTACTCACATTCACCTAAAGTACACATTTTTGTCTCATTCCTGCAGCTCAGCAAAGCAATCAGCCCCCTAAAGAACCTGGTTCTAGGTCTTTATGTTCATTCTGTCCCATTGTCTGGTCGAGAAATGATTTGCATGAGTAACTTATTTTGGTTTCTTAGGTCCCTTAAAAATTATATCCATAAAGGTTTTGACATCAGTGTCATATTAAATAGGAATTAGATGCTGTGGTTAAAAAATCCGTGGTGTTTTATCTGCAAACAGAAAGGAAAATTGAAGGCTGGTGTTCTTTTGGTGAGCTGGAAAGGGCTGCAGGTAACAGGCTGAGAAGAATGTGCACACCCAAAGGAGCAGCTTGCTTTTGTTGGGAAGAGCTGGATGGTGCTATTAGTACATCCTAACGAGATGTCTCATTGCTGACAGATGTTTGGAGTCTGTGTCTTCATAACACCAGAAACAGTCTGCTCAACAATTCTCAGTGCACAAGAACAAAAATGAATACATAAACTGGGGAAAGTTAAACACTCATTATCAGTGGAGGTAAATAGAAGAATGTCAGTTTGAACATAAAGGGGAAAAAAATAGGGTGTATTCCATCAAAAAATACACTCTTTTAGTAAAATTTTATTAGACTTTGGAATAATCCCATGGGTAAGTGGTGGGCCTATAGCAAACATTCACAAGTAGCCATGACAAAGGAGCAGAAATAAAACCATAGGAAGCAATTTATATAAATCTATTTATAAGGTGATGTGATCTCTTTGTTGATTTCTCGTTTCTGCAAGATTTTCAAGATTTCTTGGAGTTTCAACTTAAAAAAGTCTTGTCCTATCCATCCTCTACTGCAGATGTAGCATCCTGATTTACTTCAATATTTCATATTAATCCCATTCTCCTTTGATCCCTCTTGTTCCTGAGTTGTTGGGTCAGTGTTTTCCCTTGTTATTGCAATTGCTCTCCCACCCCTGTGACCCTGGCAGACAGTGAACACTTTTGAGGAGCTAACCAGGCTTTTACAGATCCCCTAGAAAGAAGAATTGGAATAGCACCTTGTCAGAGAATGCTCTATGGGCAAACCTGACTATTTTATGATGCCATTTCTATCCTTGTTTTGACACTCTGAGCTCTGTCCACACAGCTGATACAAAGGGATTTATGGTTAATTAAAGTGCTTTCTGCAGTTTGACTGAACATAAAAATCTTTCAAAAATACTGGACCCAAATAAGGACTCTGGGGAAAGATTTACAAATTGAGGTAGCTGCAAGAAAACCTCAACACAATTACAGAGAAAAACCAAGTTCCAATTTGTGATTCAGGCCATTCTTTTCATGCCATTAATTTGGATGAGGATGTGGGGATGGTGACAAAGCTTTCTAAATGTACACTTTGAGCTTTCCAGATATTTCAGCTTTCTGTGTGTGTCAACAGAACCAGTGCTTTGAGGAAGAGTGCATCCTGATGGGAGAAATTATAATTTGATTTATTAACCAGTCAACCTAACTCCAAACTATAACTCCTATAATTCATCACAGCTGTAATTTTCTCCATGGTCTCTCAGTACATCAAAGTTTCACTCTTTCCCCCTCAGTTGATGCTCTGTTGAAGAAAATTACCTTTGTTTTCCTTAAACTTTTATTTATATTTGCATGCTCATATAAAAATAAGGAGAGACAGTGAAACCATTTTCACCTGAGTCTGATCATTGCCACCATGCAAAATATATACAGTACTCTGTTCACATTTTTCCAAAATAGAGACTAAAATATGAGGTCTCTCTATTTTTTAGGTGCAGAAGAAACTTTCTCAAATCTTGCTAAACCCCAATTTCCCTGGTTTTGACTGTAGAACAACATTTAGTATTAAATGCACAATGTCCTGCTGCTCCCAAATGGCATTATTGAGATGTCATAATTTCTGTTGAAAAAGGGAAGCATGGAAGCTGCTTAAAGGGCTGTGATTAGCAGTCTGCATGTAGAATATTCTGGTGCTGGCAACAGAGATGCTGTGTCCTGACTGATGCTTTGTTCCCCATCCTCTGGTGGTTTCACCACGTGGTGTCAAGCGTGACACAGGAGAAGAGGAAAAGTAGATTCAGTTTTGCTGCTCGTGGTGTATTTTGACACTTCAAGGAGAAAACATAACTGGAAACCCTATTTTTGTGTCATTTGAAATGCCTATGAATCAGGAGGGACTTAGAGCAGAGGCAAACAGTGAATGCTTGTCATATTTCCGAGGGGAATGAGGCTTCATGGAGAGGAACAATGTCAGGGGGAGATTCATTGACAATCCAAAGCTTTTTTTGCCCATTAAGGATAGCTGAAAAGAAATGGGAACTCTTGTGACAGCACCATCATAAGCTGCATTCATAGAAAGCTACAGAGGACTCACAGTAAGGGGATTTTACACTGAAATGTCACCAAAGCATTGATTTAAAAAATGTTTTTTACAGCATTTCCCTGTCGTTACCCCTGCCTGTTGCAGGAGGGGCAAGAGCCCAGCCAGCTCCCAGCTTGGGACTGTCAACACCTGAAGTGGTGAGACTGCAATAATTAACCTTACTGTGTCCTGGTTTTCTCACTGATATAAATGAACAGCTCTGAATGAAGTTTAGGATGGACTGATGTCTGTTAAGAAGAACTTTCCCTCAGCTTAGTCAGGTGATATGTTACTGTCACTATTTCACTCTCCAGTCAGTTGGCTGTCCTCTGGCCTGTAGGTCAAGTGTTAGGATAAGGATGGATGGAGAATGGAAAAATCTGGGTGTGGAAGGTAGTGGGAAAAAGCAAACCCATTATGTAATTATCCTCTCTCAGTACAATATTGGGTTTTGACCTTTGCTACCTTGTTAGAACACAGCATCACAGCCTCTCTTTAGTCAATACCTGTCCCAACACAGTGATGTGGCTGGGCTGTGTCCCTCAGTTAGATGGAAGGCTGGCCATAGAAATCCATCCCGTGGAAATAAAGAAAATGCAGTAGGAAAGCAGTGTGAGTCCATCCTGTGTGCTGCACCAGCACCACTGAGCTCTCGCCTTTCTCTGCAGCTTGAGCTTTCCTCTACTTCTGTTTCCTGAGCAGCACAGTGAGTGCTGCACACACTGGAGTCACAGTTTGTGGCCAAATGCCAAACATGCTTTGTGTCCTGAAACAAGTGCAGGAGTTAAGAGTCTTAAACAGCACTACATTAATATGAAAGCTTTTAATTTCCACTGAGGTTTGCTCCTCACTTTACAAATGTCACTTATAACCATTGATTTGTACCTTGTTCATTGGAAATAATGCATCTGTGGTTGAAAACAATAATAAAAATTAGTGACATAAATGACACTTATTTTTAGCAAATTTATGATTATAAGACATTTGTCTAGATGGGCTTCAGTGTACTATTGATTTTATATCATTGCATTTTCTAAAAACAGAATGATGATTTCTTTCATGTTTTCTCATCATTTTCTCTTGCATTAGAGCTCTCTGAAGCTGAAGGTGCATGACACTAAGGATCTCTGTACCTTCTTAAATTGCTGTTGTAGCATCCAGCATTCCTCTGCAACTCAGATTTCTAACTTGTCTTTTTTACTGAGCTGTACAGAATCCTCACATGGGGTGGCAGAGCAGTGTAGCAGATCCAAAACCTCGAGATGGGGACTGACAGGAACAAAGATGGAACAAGAAAATAATGGGCATCAGGAGAAGACAAATGCAGGAACTGAAAAAACATAACATTATCATGGAGCAGTGATAGCCGAGGATTCAGAGCCCTGCAGTTTTGATTTGCTGTGTAATTGTCTTGAAATCCAACTAGATCTTGGTGGGAAAGAATCCCAGATTTTTCATTTTATGACTCCACCTTGCAATTCAGGTTGAGGGATGATCAAAGACCCTGCCCCAAATGCCAGGTATGTCAGCCACCTATGTATAGTTTTGTGCCTCTTTTAACTAAGTGTGAAGAAGCAGACAAGTTAAAGTTGATATCCAAGAAGACTGTAAACACAGAGTCCTAAAATGCTGTTTGAATGTACTGCTCCTGCCCCCATAGTTAAATGAGATTGGGTACTGAATCATCCATACTTAAAAGATAATTCTGAGTATTAAAAATGTAAAAACCGTTTACATCTAACGACATCCATTAAAGTTTTCATAGATACTATAACTCAAGCTTCATATAGTTATTTCTTTTTTTTTTGGGGGGTTTTTTTTTCATGGCATAAGTGTAAGTTTCCTCTTATCTCAAAATGAGATCTTTTTGTCACACAAAGTCAGTCAGTAAGATGAGAAAAATCCTCAGCTGAGATTTATAATTGTTGCAGTCAGCCTCCTAAATAAAAATCTGGTAGGAAAGGGTTTGGGCAGAAGAAGACTGGAGAGTGAGGGATGAAGAAGTTCCAGTTCAAAGAGCGGAGGAACACCTTAATCTGTCTCTGTGTCCTTTCCTCAGGTCTAGTGCACACCCCCATCTAGTGGCTCTGAATATAATGTAGAAAATGACACCTAACTGATATAATTTGGTTTGATATTTGAAATGAAAAATCCTCATAAATACTTTTAGAGGAGCCATTATGGGTAATAGAAGATTTCCTGCAGCCTTACAATCCATCAGAATTATGTGCAAGATTGCAAACTCTGCTGGGCCTTGGCTAATACAGAAGTGTCCTGCTGGAACACAGGGCAGTGGGTACAGGAGATAAATATTCCCTAATCCCATTCTTCTCTCTTCTTGGCACAGAGAGACAGTGGAACAGAATATTTAATGCCAGTGTGCAGGGGGGAAGAACCTCTGCCTTTAATAAACAAGATTGCGAAGGTGTCTGAAATTAGCACTGATACTCTGTGAAAAAAAAATTACTTTACCTCTGAAGAATTCTGTTTCAAAACCATTTTGGTGATACTGAATGCCAGATCTTCCTCCTGTACTATAAAGCAGCAGATAAAAGCAGGGTTATAACATGGGGTCTGCACTTCTGGAATTCAAGAGCTAGGGGAAATGGCAGCTCTTTGAAATGAGGATAACTGAAATAACCTGAATCACTGCAAGTGTCTAAGCTGTGTAGGTCCTGAAATCTTTCCATGATCAGTAGGGCTTTATGTAACAGAATTAGACAGAGGTTGCTCAGTGAAGTCTGAATTCGGCAGTAATCCCATTAAACCAAATTCTGAAGTGTACAGCTGGAAGTCAGGGGATGGAAGAAAGGGACAAGGCTCATGGACTGGATGCTCAGTTGTTGTTCTACCAGTCACAGGATAAATTGTGATTCCTTCTTGTCAGTTCAGAATACATTGGATATGAGGAATGTCTCATATTCCAGACAGTTGGCTGGGAGAGGGACAGGAGCCATTGATCCATTGTTCCATTGATCCATTGTTCCACCGTTTCCCACAGGATTCTCCTGAAAAAGCTGTCAGCCCACAGCTTGGACAGGGGCATCTGTGCTGGGTTAGGAACTGGCTGGAGGGCCGGGCCCAGAGAGTGGTGCTGAACGGGGCTGCATCAAAATGGCGGCCGTGGTGTCCCCCAGGGATCAGTGTTGGGCCCAGTGCTGTTTAATATCTTCATTGATGATTTAGATGAGGGGATTGAGTCCATCATCAGCAAATTTGCAGATGACACTAAGCTGGGGGATCAGCTGGAAGACAGGAGGGCTCTGCAGAGGGACCTGGACAGACTGGAGAGTTGAGCTGATCCCAACGGGATGAGGTTCGACACAACAACCCCATGGGGAGCTCCAGGCTGGGCACAGAGTGGCAGAAAGGGAGCTGGGAGTCTGGATTGCCAGGAAGCTGAAGAGGAGGCAGCAGTGTGCCCAGGTGGCCAAGAAGGCCAATGGCATCCTGGGCTGGCTCAGGAACAGCGTGGCCAGCAGGTCCAGGGAAGGGATTCTGCCCCTGTGCTCAGCCCTGGGGAGGCCACAGCTTGAGTCCTGTGTCCAGTTCTGGGCCCCTCAGCTCAGGAAGGAGATTGAGGTGCTGGAGCAGGTCCAGAGAAGAGCAAGGAGGCTGGGAAGGGATGCAGCAGAATTCCTGTGAGGAAGGGCTGAGGGAGCTGGGGGTGTTGAGGCTGGAGAAGAGGAGGCTCAGGGGAGACCTCATCACTCTCTCCAACTCCCTGAAAGGAGGTTGGAGCCAGGGGGGGTTGGGCTCTGCTCCCAGGCAACTCTCAGCAAGACAAGAGGGCACAAGAGGTCTCAAGTTGTGCCAGGGGAGGTTTAGGTTGGACATTAGAAAGAATTTCTTTCTGGAGAGGGTGATCAGGCATTGGAATGGGCTGCCCAGGGAAGGGGTGGATTCTCCATCCCTGGAGATATTTCAAAAGAGCCTGGATGTGGCACTCAGTGCCATGGGCTGGGAACCACGGGGGGAGTGGAGCAAGGGTTGGACTTGATGAGCTCTGAGGTCCCTTCCAACCCAGCCAGTTCTAGGATTCTGTGATTTGTTGTTCCATTGTTCAGCTTTCCATGTAGACCAGAAACAGGAGTCAGCTTGACAGATGAAATTCCCATCCACACTGAGAAAGAAACTCACATCACGAAGGTGGGGGGAATTCTGACCAATAATTAGGGAACAGAAAGCAATGAAAAAGGAAGAGATTAAGGAAAATAGACAAAAAATCAAGTGGTCAGGCAGCCTCTGACCTCTCTATGTGTGTATCTGTCACCCAGTTAAAGACTGTAATACTTCCAACAAGCTCAGACCTTCTGCCACACTACAGTGAGGGCACACAAGCTTATTCTGAGATTTATTTATTAATGATTTTTTTCAACAAAACATTAAAAGCCACAAATCCCTCTCCTATCAGCATGTATATATTTTATTTTGTGGAACAGCTCCTACCTGCAGCTCTTTGCCTGTAGGAATGACAGGCTGCTGCTGGACATCCCAGCCTCCATACCCAGTTGTGGCCAATACTCCTTGTGTTGTTAATGGAATAATAATTAATAATAATTAAGAATTTAAAAAAAAAGTATTTTCATGGTTTTATATGCTTTATCAGTCAGTATTTCAGAAAGCAATTCAGGGTCACATTAGTGAAACAATGGTATTTTCTATCAAAACCCCTGTTCTGCATTACATTTATCTGATTTTCTTTGCAGCTTCCACAGTAGAAACCTTCAAAGATGCTTTGAGCAGTGCCAGATACCCTGCTGGTTACACATAAAAAGCAGAGTTTAGGAGAAGTGTTATTATGGAATTTTAGCCAATTTCTCTCTCTCTCCAACTCTTTTTGGTCTTTATCAAGGTTTAGGACCAGCTGGTACCACCCAGGCCCCTGCTCCCACCCCCCTCTCTGGGACAGGAAGAGAAAATCCACCCAAAGGCTCCTTAATCCAGACAAAGACAGAAAAAAACCCCTAATTTAATCTAGCAAGGACTAAGAGGGATGAGCCTCTTCCCAGGAAAACCATCTGCCTGACCATGGCATCTTCCCTGTCTCATAAATATAAGAACAAGTAATTACAAGATGAAAATAAATGATTTTACTTTGTTTATGACCCATGAATTAAGCATACTTTTTTTTTTCTTTTTTTTTTTTTTTTTTAGGAGAGAGGCAGTTGGAAAGAGTGAGAAAATATAGTTTGAGGAATGAAAGGAATAAAGTGAAAGAGCACTTTTTATCTTACTGGGGAAAACCAGACATGATCAGTGATTGTATTGCATCTTCACTGACAAAAAAAAAAATTACTAGATATTGAAAAAAGTCTACAATATGGTGCAGATATGTGCAAACCAAAATTCTGGCTATAATTTTAAGGATTAGAATTGGAGCTATGGCCTGCATCCTTAGCACTGAGGGTAATTAACCATTGCAAAATATTACTTAGGAAAATTGCTCATTCTTCACCTCTTCAGTAAAGTCACAAATGATTGGGCTGTGGTTTGGAGTGAGTGGCTGGAATTCAATGGTCTGTTAGACAAGAGGTCTAATTCAGATGATGGAGCTTATTAATAAACGTTTGAAATTCTAAGCCCTAAGTATAGGAAGGAAACCTAATAATGCAAACCTGATTTGTCTGTGTTACAGGGAGTCTGCACATTGAGGAAAAGCATCAGAATAATGTAGGGCAAAAGGAACATTCCCTTCTGTTGGTTTTGGGTTGTTTTTTTTGGTCTCCATATGGCAGTAACTCTGAGGCTTTTCATCATATCCATTTCTTCATTCCTATAATAGGGCTGGATGTGTCCCAGAAATAGCTGGTGACAGCCAGACCTAATGCCTTGGGATTAAGTGCAGTCACCAGATCCACAGCTTGCTTTTCCAACATTAGCTCACCCTGGGAAGATGGGGAAGTGGTGGAGAGGAGGTGCTGAGCTGAACTTGGTGTCTGCAGCACTCAGAGGTGGTTCTGGGAGCACTGCTGAGTTCTCAGCATCCCACAGACACCTCTGCTTTTCATGCCAGCAGCAAAGCAATTCTTGCCCTGTACTAACCCATAGCTTGAGTGCTGATATATTAAAAAACTTTATTTACAATACTAAAAGACTCTTGTAAGTGGATGCCATCTCCTCCTTTTCCCATGGCTACTTGAGCAGCAGTGTAAGAAGCTGCACATGGTCAGGTTCTTTTGGAGTGGGGAGTGCTCCATATGTCTGCAAATGTAGGATTGCTTCTCTTGAAGCCCTGCAGAAATCTGTCTGTGAATGCTCAGAAATAGTTTTAGGGGGGGAGAAAAAGGCATTTCCTGATTTAATTTCTCAGGAGAGGACAGAGATGACTTAAAAGGACAGTCAAAGGGGGAAGGATCAGCTTTTATTAGCAGCTGGAATAATAACACAGAGATTGACCAAAGAGATTTAAACACTTCAACACACCCTGGAAAAGAAAATCCTTTTTTTATTTTTTATAACATTTGTTGATGTAGACCTATTGCAAAACATAGTTTACTGAATGAATGACTACAGCATAGGAATGAAAAATACCTTAGTATAAAATCTGAAATGCTCTCTTGGGGCAGATCTTGCTATCCAGCAGTTTACTGGGCATCTACTGGTCTGAATCATGAAAGTCAGGATCTGTTTACAACCTGTTTGCCCTGATAGGCAATTAGTTATTCTTCAGTGACTTCTTGTGTAAACTGTTTTGCTCTACCCCTAGACACAAAAAAAGGTAGAACCCCAATATTCACATTCTGCTGAGCAGATGCTTCATTGAGATGCTCTGTTACTCATGGGATAAATCCTTCTTGCTTACACTTAGTTTACTCCACCAAAGTCAAGTGCATTGGATCAGTTGAGGGCACTTTTTGTACTTTTTATGATTTCTTTCTTTTTGCTCTCAGTGAATTGCACTAACTCTGTGGTACAGATACATGTGCCATTGATCACCCCAAACCCCAGAGAAATGTTAGACATGAGATAGCTGAAACCTCTGACTGCATTCAGACACTTTTATAAAGACATATGGCACGTTTCCCTTTGAGCAAATGCAAAATACCTTCTTTGCTTTTGGCCCCAGCTCCACTCCACAAATGGACTCAACCATCAAATTTCCATAAAGAGGATTTTGCACTGCCTGCAAAAAATTATCCAAGCAAATATGGTGGCAGTAAAAAGGCTTTCTCATTAGTCAGGGTCATGGGGACAGAGTTACTGAGCAGCCCCCAATGTACTTTGAGTCTAGCAGCTGATTTCTAGTGGCCAAGACTGTCAGAATCTTGCCAATTTATATTTGTTTTTAACTCACTATGAATGTCACATTCTGAAAGTATTCTGAGAACTCCTAATTTTGGATAAGCTGTAACTCAGCTCATCACCAGCCTATTTGATTTAATACACTGGAATGATATGAATCATCCAGATACAAATCAGGACTTTATTTGCACAGAACCCCTGGCTAATCACAAATGATTGGTGTGTTTGGATTAAATATTTTCCCTGCATTTATCAGGGGGTTTAATCCATCTCTAAATACAAATGCCATCAAAAGGACCCTATTTAAGGAACACTTTTGCTTAAGTTATTGATGTGTAACTTGGGGAAAAGGAGTAATCTCTTATTTCTTCACTTTTTAGGACAACAAGAACAATTTTGGCCCTTCATAAAGACCTCAGGATTAAAGAATGGAGCTCCATCACCCCCCTGGCACTTGTCCTGAGCCAGATACAGAAACCCAGGGTGAGTTTCATGGTGGTTTTCTGCTGCCTACCTCTCTTTTTTCCAACCCATTTTCTTTGGTCTTGGCTCTACTTCTGCAATGGCATTTTCAGTTAGTGACAGGTAAGATTTTTTTCAGATTTCTGGAGCTTTGTTGCCAAATTAATGTAGCCTTGCAATGCTTCAGTACATTTTGGAATTTAATAATATGCATTTAGAGAGAGATGGAGTCAATTTTATACAAAATATAATTCACATGGAGAATGAATCTGTGAATGTAAAATTAATGATTAGCAGAACTTTTAGAACAATGTGATTTTGTTGGTTTTAACATGATCTTTTGTTGTGCTGGTGGCTGGCTCTCTGGTTACACATACAAAACCAAGGATAACCCTTCCTTGTCAGGAGTTTAATTATATTCTCCTTCATGCCTGGGTTGGAACCTGACAGGAGGGAAGCTCTGAGGGCAGTGCAACTCTCACTGTTATCACTGCTGCTCCAAATACAGTGGTCCTGATTCCCATTGTAATGCAATTTATATTCTGCTTTGCATTAATGGATGAACAACCATATTTACAGCAGCATAAAATCCAAATTATTTCCTCAATAGATGCATAAAGGGAATTTAAATTAATGGCAAGTGACAAATGTGATAAATGTAGATAATATCTTGGAATACTCCCAGCCTGCACTGCAGACATTTTTTTCAAGACTCAGAGTTTCTACACCTTCCCAGGGAGCACTTTCCCTTTGCCATGAAGCTGTCTCACAGACAGATGTGTCAGGCACCCAAAAACTCCTCCTCAGGCACCCCTGGCTCAGCCATGACTCAGTTGGGTTCAGTTCACCCAGACTGCTGTCCCTGTTTCTCCATCACAAGGTTCTCCTTTCAGCCCACCCCCATGACTTTACAGTCAAGCATTACTTGCTGTCAAAACCTCCTCTTGCTGAGCTGTCTTAAAGATGTTTGTGTTATGGAGAAAGAAAAGATTTGGGTTTGTTTACAAGGAAGATTCCATATGCAGTGGTCATATTAGCAATGAGAACTTTTAGAATCTAATACCTAATATTTGCCATCTCTCCAGAAAAGCCTGAACTAACATTTCACCTGCCAGGCACTGGAGCATCCCTGCATCACTCCTGCCTCAGGATCTGGACACAGAGAAAATGTCTTCTGCTTCTCCAGATCCATAAAAATCTGACTTGACAAAACACCACACATTCATGTGTCATGGAGGCTCTGGATTCTTTCCAGGGCAACCCAATGTATCTCTGCTCACTACCTGATTTCAGCAAAACAACCAAAACCTGTTAATGACTGCATCTTGCAAGCCATATCCCTTATCAAAACAAGGGTAGTATCTGGGCTGTGCAGCTGCACTAATGCACTCATAAAAATAATATTTTTTGTCAGAACTTTTTTATTTTTGTCAGAACTTTCAAATTTTACATATTGTCCCCATTCAGATTTTTCTCAACCATTATTCCCATCTTCTTAAACTCATTCTAGGGCAGCCTGTGAGCAATCCATCACCCACACGGGCTCTTGCCATAAAGAGGGGATATTAGGAGAAACTGGGATAACTAAATGTTTCTGACTCCCTGTAAATAAACAGTGCAGGGAGCAGGAAAAAAAGTGCAAATTCAAAGAGAAATCAACGTTGTGTACCAGAAGAATGAATAAGGTAAAACCATAGGTTTTAATCAGATTATATTTAATTGCCATAAAAGCTTGTTAGAGGCATGCAGGCTCCTGCCTGTTAGCAGTTACCTTCTGCCCTTTAGCATGAGGGTTTATGTACTTGTAAATTTTGATCAGGTCTGAATTCTCATTATCCATGTAAATGTATAATTCTTTATTAAGGTCTTAACCTTGATTATATCCTCTGGCATCAAGTTCCACAGGTTACACACCAGGTTTAAAATTTTCTCCTTTCATCAGCTTTATATTTATCTCTAAGCAATCCTTTCTTTATGACCCTATTACAAGTTACATACCCAGAAACTGTCTTTATCATACTCCAGCTCTGCTTTTTTTCTTTCTTTTCTCAAGAGCAGAAAAGTTTGACAGGTTATCTTTTTTATTTTTTTTAACCAAAGAAGCTTTAAAATAGATAAAATATGTGAGACTGATACGTATTTTTTTCTTTGACCTCTGCCACCTGACAACATCTTCCAGCATTTTACTTGAGAAATGGAACTAACTCAGAATGTCATCATGCAATAAAATGTCATTTCTGAAACAGATTCTTTGTGTAAATAACCCTACTGTGCATGTTAAAAAACCTTCAAATTATGCTAATTAATTCAATCTGTAGCTGCCAATCATGAGTTAAATGACAAAAAAAAAAAAATCACCTTATTTCTCAAAAACCTGAAGAAACCAAACTAACATGAATGCTATTAGCAGAGAACTGAACTGCTGCAGAGATTTTCTCAGGGTATTGGGAGCACTTAATGCACAAAGGTAAAATCTGAGGAGAAAACCTTGATGGCACAGGTGTCTTTTCTGCCTTTTTCAGTATTAGCTATAGCCATACACATAATTTCCAGTCTTTTGCAGAGTCCTTGGCTGAGGCACTCAGTGCACTGGAAATGTGTGCTCCACATAGGAGAAATCCCTGTTGCCACAATATGATTCTCTTTCTAGTCCTCTGGTTCCTAATTCCCCTCTCCAGAAAAGCTTCTCACAGGAAATAGTCTTAAAATATAGAAAGATTGAACTCACTGAACAATTAGCTGAGACTCAAGTTTCACAAAGCCATTTTTCTGGCACAAGTTCAATGGGCTGAGGTTTAGAAAATGGCAAAAAGGATGAAAAAGGGAAGGCTCATTATTAATCTATCTTTTGTGTAGCTATCCCCAGTCCTCTGCATGGGATCCCACAAAAATCCTAACACTTACTAGGGTTTCTGAAATATGACTTTTTCTTCCTTTTCTTCCTTTCTTCTCTTCTGCACAATTACAAGTGAATTCTGGAATGTCATCAGCCCCATAGCTTGGAGTTATTTCAGTACAAGAAATTCAGTGTCTTGCCTCTTGGTACAGAGCTTGACTGGGGACACTTCACTAAAGCTCATTGGGTAAAATAATATGAAGTTTAATGTATGTCATTTGGTAAAATTTACAGTAGAGTTGAGATTTAAATCTGGCCTGTGTATACAGTAAAAATGTTTCTTAAAAGTAGAGTAATATCAGTAATATCAGGCACGAGGAAGGAATCTGTGCTCTCTACACTCAGGCTGGGAGGCAATGAAAGACCTGGGAACAAAATCAGGTTTTCTGCTGGGTGATCCCTGTGACAAGATTTCTTCTTTCCTTCCATGCTCTGCAATTCTCTCAATGCTTTTGTTCAAGAAATGTTGGGTCAGACCTTCCAGACTGCAATTATACCTAGAATAGAGGGATGAAAATACGTGGTACAGTTATTTTCTCTCCTAGTAATCTGTCTCCAGCCACTGACTGCAAGGAACAGTGCTGTATAAGAATCAAAAGGAAAAAAAAAAAAAAAAAAAAAAGCAAAAAATTCAATTGGAAAGAACTTGGTTATGATTAAATTTATTTTCTTTTCATGTCCATTAATGCAAGCTGTTAAATCAAAGGTCACTTCAATATTAAAAGAAAAAAGAAAAAAAGATCCTTTAAAAAAAATGACAAGCACTTTTCTTTATGAAGACAACCTTCTCTTTCCCTTAAGAAAATGCCAGTCAAATTGACATATTCATGTTAAAGATTTTCTCTTTTATTTAAGAAAAAAAACCCCCTCAAACTTATTTTCTATAAGAAAAAGAAAACACTTTAACCAGTTCTATTAAAGAACCTCTTCGTGTTTGAGGTTTGGATAGAAAATTCAATAATTCATGAAGCAAAATGAGATCCAGTTAATTCTAACCTCATGGTTGTGCCCTTCAAATTTAATGGCAGGGAAGTTTTTCAGTCACAAAGTCAGAGCAGGACTCAGAGTTACTCTAACAAGTAGCTCTACAACAAGGAGTAACTGCTTTGTACAGGCTGGGGTTTTGGCCATCAGGATTCCTTAAGGATTCTCCCCAGTCCACTGGGAGGTTCCCAGATACAGCAATCTTATCAGCTGAGCACAAAGAGCTGCTGATGAGTGAGGCATTCAGAATAATCTCATTTTTTTTACACTATTTTTACTTATTCTCAGCTTGTACTACAGGGCACTGTTGCCTGATGTAAAGGAGCAAATGTATTAAGTACATTTGTATGTATTAAGAGGGCAAGGGGCAGCAAATTATGAGCAGACCCTATTGCCACTTACAAAATAATTCTTAAAGTAAAGATTTGCCATGAATCTACTGGGAAAACCTCTGCAGGGAGGCAGGAGAACTGCAGCAGGGTGGAACTGCAGAAACCCAGCAGCTCAGCCCGGGTCTCAGGCTGGCCAGCTGCTCATCCCCTTTCATGCCTCCCAAGGGTTTTCTCTTTTTCTAACAGCTATGACTACGTTTTGGAGAAGAATTTCAGAAGCAAAGAGCCCAGTAAGGCCCCTGGTACCTTGTGACACAGCTCCTCTTTCTGAGAGACAGGCAGCAGCTCTGTTAGGTACCAAGTGCCCAGTATAACCTTGTCTTTTGTTTTCATCTTCCCAGTGATGGCAGCTGAGAACAGAAGTCATTCCTGTGGAAGGATGATGGCACTTGACAAGCAAAATAGCTTGTTAGCAATTAAAAATTATTTCCATGTTCTGTTACTGATGGAATATTTAATAATTTGTTCAGTCAATACCAATGTCTCATTTATTATTCATTAAAGATAAATACTGTGCAGTGCTTCTGGAATTAAATATGTTACACCCAGATTATTAAGAGCACCCAGCATTGATTTATTATTTAGAAATCGATTAAAATTTTGTACAGAACTTAATGATTTAAACAACCCTCCAGATTTTCAAAGTTAACGGTGAGGGTTTTTTTCCAGATTGGTTCTGCAAACACAAACAGTTGTGGAGAAAAAAAAAAAAAAAAGCAGCTTTTAGAGCAAAGTTTAACAGTTAAACTGAGATCCTTTTGGAGAGAAACACCACATCACTCATAGCAGGCCTGCCTCACACACCCACAATGGCTCTCTCTATTTTTAATTTTTTAAAAAATGTTTTAATTTTTAATTAAAGCAGATCAGTACATGCTGTGCTGTCACCTCTTAGCTCTGGGGACCCAGCAGGGCTCTGCTGCAGCTCCAGCCACCCCAACACTTTGCACCCGCTTCAGGCTGAGTTGCTTGACTCTTCTGAAGGGATTTACAGAGGATGTAGGATTTACAGAATTGTGCTGCACCTCTTCTTTTTACTCTGTGTCCTGAATAAAGGCAAAGATGAGGAAAGGAGAGGTTCCCCTCCTCACACCCTGCCCGTGTAGCTGCCCACCTGAGGAGGAGGATGAGGTGAGATGAGATGCTGCTTTCTCCTCTCTGTAAGGGCACAGTCAGCCAGATAGCAGGAGCTCATACAGCTCTGGCTTTAAAAGGGTTTTTGACTTTACTGGCAGTGAGTGGCTACTAAGTCAAAGCAGTTTTGAAAAAAAAAAAAAAAGCATTTGATTTTTATAGCTTTCTAATTACTGGAGAAAACCTGGAGCTGCATCCTGGGTCAAGGAATTTAATTTACTGGAGGAGAATAAGAAGAGAATAAGTCATAGGCTGAGTGGATCAGGTCACAACTGATGAGTTGTTTATAAGTTCAGGTTAGAGATCTCAGGTTTTTGCATGCTATGCAAAAATTTTGAAAAAAGAAAAAACTCAGTTTAATATTTTCTAACAGATAAAAAAACGTAACTAGAGGTATTAAAAGGAAAATGAAGGTTTTCCTTTACTTCCTTTTCAACCTTATTATTCAAGGTTTGGAACCCTTTTTCCTCCCTCTAAATACTGCAGGACTCCTCAACCTCACTAGAAGGTTTTTTCCTGATCATTCTTAGATCTGAAGAGGAAATTCTTTACTGAGGGTGATCAGGCACTGGGAGGTGGTGGAGTCACCATCCTTGGAGGGATTTAAAAACCATGTAAATGAGACACTTCAAAACGTGCTCCAGTGGGCAGGCTGATACAGATATTGATAAATATATTTTATTTTATTGAGGGTGTGGATGCAGTGATCTTAGAGGACTTTTCGAGCTGTGACAATTCTGTGATTTTTTTTCTCAAAGGAAAAAGGTAGTTCAGTAGTTCCCAGAGACAGGAAGTGGGCACCAGCTGGAACATGGGAAGTTCCATTTAAACATAAGAAAAAAAAGGTTTTTTGCCCTGGGATTGTCAGGGCAGTGTCAGAAGCTGCCCAGGGAGGGTGTGGAGTCCCCTTCTCTGGAGCTGCTCAGAACTGGGCTGGATGCAGCCCTGTGGGATGTGCTGGGAGTGATCCTGCTGGAGTGGGAGAGCTGGGATAGGTGAGCTCCAGAGGTCCCCTCCAGCTCTGACACGTCTGTGATTCTGTGAAACATGAGGAGCATTGAAAGAGTTCAGCTCCCCAAATTACATGCTCTGAGCACTCACAGGCTGCAAGGGTCGTTCATTTGGGTGCTGGATATTTTCATTCTACCTCTGACAAAACAATTCCTCAAGTACCTTTGTTCCCCCATGCCTTCCAGTTAAGTACGTGCAGAAATTGGTGTTGGAAAAAATGCCAGAGGAGAGAACCTGGATGGATCATAGATGCCCCCTTTGCCCCCCTCAGAGGAGGTATAGCAAAGCAGAGCAGAAAGTGTTTATTAAAATTCAGCTATATTATCTCTGAGAGAGTAGGGAGCACCATGCACCCCCTGCCTAGATTTCCTCCTCTCAAAGGCAAATCTTCCTTTTTCATTTTGTCTCACATTGCTGAGGTTGTTGACACATGCATTTTTCATGCATGAATTTTGGAGGAGGAGGAGATCTCCCAGCACATTTAAACCTTGCTTTATTTTGTAAATAGTGTCTGTAAATGTCAAACAGGACAGGCAGCAAGAGTTTCAAGGAATCAGTGAAAAAGCAGCTCCCATCCCCCTCTGGGGTTGTTTGTGGCACAAAGCAAGGGCTCATAAAATCATAGAATTATGTCAGGTGGGAAGGGAGCTCCAGGATGCCCTGGTCCAACCCTTCTCATCTTATTGTTTCTAGGAGATGTCCCAGCACCCCCTGGAGCTGAGACTTCCAACTTTCCCAAGTGGGGGAATCCCCCCCTTCCCCTGGGAGACCATTCCAAGGTCTGACTGTCCTCATGGGGAAAAATTTCCCTCTTGTGTTCCAATGGAATCTCCCCAGGAGCACCTTGTGCCCATTGCCCCTCGTCTTGTCCATGGGACTCCTTGGACACAGGGAGTCTCCAGCTGCTTTGGAGCTGCCCTGGAAGTCCTGACCATGGGCAGAAGGGCTCCCCTCACCCTTCTCTTCTCCAGGAGGAACAGACACAGTTTCTCAGCCTCTCCTCACATCCCAGCTGCTCCACTCCTCTGATCATCCTCATGGCTCTTCTCTGCACCCTCTCCAGCCTCTCCCCATCCTTTTTGTACAGCAGGGACCAAAACTGGACACAAACTCCAGGTGCCTTTTTTCCAGCATGCAGGCAGCTGTAGCAGAGCACCAGGGCTGGCAGGGAGGATGGAGGCTGCTGCACTCTCAAAAGAGCTGATGGAGAGGGGAGGCTTGAGGAGCAGAAAGTGATATTTTAGAAGAAAAAGGAGCCTTTGGCTGCATCCTAGCAAAGCAGACAAGCAGTGGGTGTCCTGTTGTGGGAAGGAGCAACACCTCCTTCAGCATGGAGGAGACAAATGAAAATGACTCCTGCTGTGTAGGTGTCCATAAAGTTTTCCAGAAGCTTCACCCTGGGAGCATTTCCTCATTAGAAGTGAAGAGACAGTGTAAATATTACCCCCTGGCTGTGTGTCTACCTGGTATGGGCTTTATTGAATCAGAACCCTGCTTCTCTTTCAAGTCAGAACCCAGGAGAGGGAAGGCTGAGAAGTGCTGCTTGGTGCTGCTGAGAAACAGGGTGGGACTGGACAGGGCTGGGTGAAATTCTGGAAGGAATTGCATCCAGTGCTCAGCAGAGGATGGAAGTTTTGGTCTGGAGGGGCTTTTGATGAAGATAAATTTAATAATTCTTAGAGATGTGAAATATCTATCAGCATTTCCAAGCACATGATAATAAATATTAGTTACCTATGTCAGTCTCTTGTTAATTACATATGCCAGTGTCTAAATGTTATAATTGAAAAAGGCAGAAGACAACCGAGTGGATGCAATACAATGACATCAGTACTCACAGGAAAAGACACCAGAATTCCTCAGGGACAAATCTTGGGGTTAGGTAAAGGTTTTTTTCAGTCATTTTAAAATTTCTCACAAACCCAAGAATGCTCTTAATTCCTTCATGACAAAATTTTTTATGTGTTCCCAAACAATCTGCAGAGCTCCCTGTGTGCTGTTAATATGGTAGAACAGAAAGAAAGTGTCATTGAAAAGCCAGAACTTTGACACTTTTATGTCTGACTTTTAAATACCTTTTAGTGAAAACAACATAACCAGCTCAGAGGAAGGGAGAAACATTAAAATAAAATAATATTTGTAAATGTGGAGTAGATTGTGTGCTGTACAAAGCTCTGGTGACTTGAAAGCTTTGCACTTACAGAGACCCATCTTAAAAATTAATCACATCAGGAGAAACACTCTCATCAGAAAATGACTTTGCTGAGTCTATTTATGACAAACCTCATGGATCAAAATAATTGAAAAGATAGTTGCAGAGTTCTTCAGTGTAACCCAGAGCCAGGAGAGGACCTGAAATTTATTTGGACTCTTTTACGTGGGATTTTTTTTTCATACTGTTTTAAAGAGAGATGAGCTTTTTATCAGTTTACTACTTATCAGATCACTAACAGGAAGACAGAGCTTTAGGGCTTTCTACTGTTTAGCATTTATTTTGCCTTTACACATATTGTGAGGAGTTTAATCCCGTTTATAACAAAAAAAAAAAAAAAAAAAAAAAAAAAAAAAGGCTGAAAATGCATTTTTTACATCTTAGAAACAAGAAAATAAAGCAATGACAGCTCTTACTTTGAACTGTTCAGATGCTGTTTGCAGTCTGTTTGTACAGCATAGATTTCATAGGTTTTCATATTATCATTTGTCTGTGTAGCCCAAAGATGCTCAGAATACCTGAGGTGTCTGACCCAGAGCTGAGGACAGAGCTGTTCTGACCTCACTGTAAGGGATATTTCTGGGCACAGCACATCCTCTCCTCACTGGTCTCAGTTTCCACTGTCTCAAGGAAATATTTTTGTTGGGTTGTGATCTTTGTTTTCCTTATCAGCCTTCAAATTTGCAGTTTTTAAAATATGTTTTTTAATAATTTGCACGAAGTGTCTTTGAATCTTACACGTTGCTACAGAATGTGTAAAAGGACTAGAATAGTTTACATGAATATTTCAATATAAAGAAATTTGAAGGTGAGATTTTATAGTGCAGTCTTCCTTTCCCCCACAATTTCTCTCTTACATCTTACTCAGAGACACAGCATGAGGACGTGTGGTATAAATTAGTTGCCCCCTCTCTATTTATTTGAGTTGTAAAAAGCATCTTCCAGTGACTGTGTGGGATTTCCAGTCTGGGGACTGAACATTTTTCTTCCTTATAACTGTATTGATCCCTGAGCAGCTCAAAGTCCTGGAGATGAGAGTTATAAATACCAAGAGGAAAAGACTGGAGGCTCCCAGCACTTCCCTCCTATGGAGGAAAGATAAATGCTCAACAAGAATTGCAAGGTTTGAGGTCTTGGTATTTGGTGGGTTTCTTTTAATTGACTCTTTGCTAATTGACTCCTATAGGCAGTACCAGAGAATGAACCTTAATGGTGGCTTAAGCCATCAGGAGCTTTTTTTTTTTTGCTCTGAGGCAGGGATTTTACTAAAGGATGAAGACAGTGATACAGGTGACCATTTTATCCAAACATACCAAATGGTTTATCCCTACAAATATTTTCTAGCATTATCATCATGTGAGTTATCATTTAGTCTGGCTGTGTAGGAGACCTGTGCAGAACAATTTGCAGGGAACCTTCTTTCTGACAAAATGAAATTATTTCCTTCCAGCTTGAGCTGTTGGGAAGCTCTAAGAATCCAAAAGACAAGAAGGATGCAGTTTCACAGTTCTGCCTAAGGCAAGCTGCTGCTTTATTTAAATTCCATAATCCATCAGAAATTCTTGACCACTGTATGTAACTGTCAGATTGTAACCTTCTGAAGACAGTGGAATGAAGACCTTTCACAACTACATTTAAAAAAAGATATGATAAGTCTTTTTTTCCTTTTCTAAATGTGATCCCACACTGTTATACTGTAACTAAATTACTGGGAGAGTTCTTCACTGGGAATAATCAGCTTACAGAGCTTTCTGTCTCTAAGATCATGGCAAGGCTTAACGAGGAAAGAGATCATTCCATATATATATATATATATTTATATATGTATTTATATAAAATTTTTGGTGTCTGAACTGAATTGGTCCTTTAACATCTGAAACCCCTCTGATTTTTGTCACCCTGAGCTGGATCATTGTCAAGTGGAGTGAACATATGCTGAGAAACAAATGTTTTGCCTGCCTGCCTTTGCTATTGACCTGCCATGTGGCTTTATTTTTAATATATAGGCCAGGATTCTCTAAATTATTCCCTTATTGTTCTTACTTCTTATAAGCCTCTTCATGCTTTCCAGGAGATCTGTTTCAAAATGAAATATTTGCTTATAGGCTTGACTATCTCCTTTCCCATATGACTGCCTGACACACAGGATATCTTTAAAGCAGACTTGGATTCTTTTTTGCCAGTGGACCATTCCCAAGATAAAAGATGCCCAGTGAACAAGTCCAAATGATTCTTCCCCTGCAGCTCACTAGTGAAAGCACTGGGGCATGGAGGGGCATGATTCAGGGTCCAGTGTCAAAATATTCAGTTTTCTGATAATAAAGAAGACTTTCCAGGGAATACTGGATGTCATTTAGCTTCAGACAGTGCTGGTAAAGGGAAAGTGACTTTCAGGATTTCAGTCATGTCCATCTGCACCCACGGGATCCATGGGGTCACAGGATCACAGAATGTCTTTGGTTAGAAGAGCCTTTCAGGATCATCCAGCCCAACCTCTGCCAGCACTGTCAATTCACCACTAAATCATGTCCCTAAGGACCAGGTGCCATCTAAATACCTCCAGGGATGGGGACTCCATCACTGCCTGGGCAGACTAAACAGGATAAAAGCTCCCTTTAAATGATCAGCTCTCCATTTGCCCAAGTTGGAATAACAGGCTGTGGGAGGAGAGTGATAATTACATTTCAGGGATATCCTAAGTGCAACAGTTGGGTGATGGGAAACAGGAGTTTATTTTAACACCCTTTTGGGCAAGAAAACTGAATGGGCATTGCAGGCCCTGTGGTGAGCACTGGGTATCTCCACCTCAGGTATCATTCACCTCTGCTCAGTGATCTCAGCTGAGCTGAGATTTCTACTCTGAATGTATTCACTGTGAGATGTGGTGGTAAAATATTGCCAGTGGCCACACAACCAGCCCCTGAGAGGCTGTGAAACAGGTTTTTGTTCTGTGGTGGATGAGCTGTGATGAGGCTTTGCTGAGCTGTTTCATCTTCCTAAGGATGTTACCCACGTGTTTATGTTGTTTGCAGCTGAAAGCTCAGGTTCTCTTCCTTTGCAGTATGATGCTAAATGGTATCTGATTGCAAAGCAAAGTCACCTAGAAAGATTGAAAAAAAATCAAGTATTTATTTAGAAAGAAATATTTGTAAAATGGCAACATTTCATAGAATATCTGCTATTGAATGTTACACACCCCTGAAAAAAGTTATCTACCCAAAGTACTTTGCAGTACTCTATCTGATTGAATTCTAGATCAGCAATAAATATTCTGATGTTGCCAGATACTTGCTTTTTTCCCTATGTATTTCATTTCATTTCGTGGTGTCCAATCTGTTTTTCCTCTGTTTGACATCATAAAAATCAGGGAGACTCAAGAAGGTTACTTCTTATTTCCAAAAGCATGAAGAATTGGATCTTTGCTGTCCAAAACATGGATGAGTCCCCTGCCAAAATGAGCTCTGAAGTGATGCTGTGAATGTCAGAGCAGGGAAATACACTCAGGACACAGCCTGCAGGTAGGGGAATCTTGTGCCAAATTAACTGAGCTGCTGGGAAATTCAGGCAAAGTTTGGGGTACTGGTATAAATCAAGGTGCTGGGGATTATCTGATGTCTGTATTTATTGCTGATTCACCCTTAAATCTGAGTTCAAAGCACCCACTTCAGCTTCTGCTGAGAGTCCCCTGTAGAGCTGTTATTTTGCTGTGCCCATTTCTCTCTAAGAACAGAATGGTAGAATTATTGCAACTTTTTTGCTTCCCTCTCTTCTCTGGCTTATCACCTCTGATAAAATTTCAGATGACAGCCCTTCTTTATAATAATTTTGCTAATGCTGTGAATTCACTGGCTAAGTACCAGATTTCTTCCACCAGGTGCTAAGTTTTATACTGAAACCCTGACTGATGCTTCACTCAGCCCTTCTGCTTGAAGCATGTTGGCACTTTTTAGGTGGATGAAGTGATGTAAAGGAATCCGGTGCATATCACAGGGAGCTTGAGGGCTTTCTCTTCTCTTTTTTTCCTTTTTTTTTTTTCTTTTTTTCGCCAAATATTTTTGTTCCTTAGGATGTGTAGCTCTGGGCTATCTATGTGAAGCAAACTCATTCCTCTCTTGCAAAACCTTTCAGCCAAGTAATAAATTACCTCTGCCTGGCACCGCTGGATCTTATCCAGCTCCTATTTAAAATACCTCTCCAAAGTGCTTTGCATGGCCTGGGGCATGCTGAGGTGATTTCACTCCCAGCTTGAGAGCTCCTTGCTTATTGCTGCCCATCTGTATTCAGTCTTGGAGTAAGGTCCTTATTGGAAGCTCACTTTTTGTGGTTTTGCTGAATGAAAGCAGAATGCAATTGGTACCTTCTGCATTTGTTTTTTAAAAGGTTGCATTTGGCTGGCCTGATCTTCCATGTGAAGCTCATTTTTCTGCCTGTGTTGGAAAAATTACAAGACCTGAGATTACAGAAGTAGAAATTTGGAATAAAGAGTTCTTGAGAAGCTCTCTATTTTGTAATGCTTTGGGACATAAACATTACAAATGATACAAATTACATATATGAGAAGAAATTCTATAACTGCTTCTTCCAAGGCCACTTGGACATTACTCTGAATAGTGATGTGCTCACTGGGATCAGATCTCTTTTCTACATGAGAAACCATTCAATTTACTCACATGGCTTCTGTTTCAGACAAATGAATAGAATTGCTGCTTACTGCAATGAGGCAGAACCAAGACAGATACTGGAATCACCACTGATCCATCCTTTGAAACAGTTCAGCCACAGAAATTTCCACCATAGAAAGACATTCTGGGGGAGTACTGGAAGAAACAGTAAGGGACAAAAATTAATTCCACCAAGACTCCTAGTTAGGCCACATCTAGTTTATTTCTCTGCTACTTTACACCTTGAGCAACTAAGCTCATTTGCAAAAAGAACAAGGGAAAAAAAAAAAAGTAGATATAAAATACAGCTGTCCAACCCACCAGCAAAACCTTAAACATCCTGTGCAGAGGCAGAGTACAAATGGCAAATACATATGTGGAGAGATAAAATAGATAGTTGACCC
Organism: Heliangelus exortis; assembly: GCF_036169615.1. Classification (NCBI taxonomy): domain Eukaryota; kingdom Metazoa; phylum Chordata; class Aves; order Apodiformes; family Trochilidae; genus Heliangelus; species Heliangelus exortis. Next base: position 41,959,443 of record NC_092426.1, read on the forward strand.
TACACACTTTATGAAACTGTATTTCAGACTGAAAAAGAGAAAGATGGTGTTTTCAAAAATCCAAAATTAAAAAAAAAAAAATCCATTCCAAAATTTTCTTAGCAAATCCATCAGAATTATAGGCAGGATTCAGAGAAATTATAGCAAAGTATAAAATGAACTATAATTGTCTAGTAAGTCTTGACAGAATATTAATTCTATCATAGCTTTTCACTTGTGTATTAGCAACTCAAAAAACCCACAAAGACCTCAGAAAAAGCTGCAATATTTCAGTATCACCCTAGAATTTCTGAGTAACTCCAGGGATTGGCTTCAGCATGGCTGCAGACACTCAGCTTGTGCAATTAGGAACTGAAATCAATCAGAGCCAGAGGAGTTTTCACACACGAGTTCTGAAATGAGAAATTGGTATTTTCAGTCATGTTTGCTGGGAGAGATTTTAAATCCTGATGGCTGTGATGCTATTAATTAAACCATTCCCCAAGACGTTCTAAGGGACAGTTTTAAAAATAGAAGTATAAATTAGTTTACCCATTAGTCATTAAACCCTCACCCTTCCCAGGTTGTCATTGCAGTTGCTCAGGCTGGCAGTCTGTTCACTTCTTCTGAGGCCAGGGAACAGCAACATGAACGGTGTACATGAGAGGTATTGCCAGATGAGGAACATTTCCCTTCTTGATTCCTCACCAGGTCTTTATCCCTGCCCTGTGGATTGCCAGAAATTATTAGATTATCAGGCAAAGCTGTGCAAGGGACTGCAGGTGTGGAGGGTGGATGTATGAAATAGTGACTGAATGAAAAAGATGGGGAAAAAGGCACTTTTATTCTGTCCCTAATAAAAAATTCTGTACTATGATTGAGTCATCTCTTTGCCCTTGTCTCAATCTAAATAATTTCTGTAATCCTTACCTAATTTCACAGAACCATTGAGGCTGGAAAATCCCTCTGGGATGATCACCATCCCGTGGCACTCAGTGCCACCTCAGCCTTTCCTTGCACCCCTCCAGGGATGGGGACTCCATCCCAAGGTACCTCCACCCTCTCCTGCAGAGAGCAGGGTCCTGCTCTGACTCCAGGGATGCTTTATGACAATTTTCTTAAGGAAATAAGGAGAATAAGATGACAATTCTCCTGCACAGACAGTATCTTTTTCTCTTCAGCCTCTCCTAGCTATAAAATCTTTCACCATTTGATCCATACCAATCATCTGCCCGTGAGGAGTGAGGAGAAGTCATTTGTTATTGCTTCTAAGTGGTCAGCATGCAGGAGGAAGGCTCTGTCAGTGAGCCACAGAATTGAATTGTTTTCAGTATGTTTGGGGTTTTTTTCTTTTTGGCAATAATATTGGGTAACCAAGATTGGGTAGTTACTGAGAGAACTTGGGAAAATAGAAAAGTAAGCTTCTGTAAATAAAGCATCACTGCACCTCACTCAGTGCTGTGAGCAATTTCAGCTTTTGCTCATCCCGTGGATTGCAGTTAGCTCTTCAAAACCAAAGCACAAGATCAGAACTTCATGTCATAACTTCTGCATGGAGTATTCACAGTGAAAAAGAAAAAAAAAAAAAAAATGTAATATATAAATATATATAGTATTAGGATAATATATATATAATATCTTTATTTCCCTCTTGACTTTTGCTAAAGTCCAAATAAAGATTTAAAAGAAAAAGATTTAAAAAATTAAAAAAAAAAAAAAAGGATTTAAAAAAAAAAACCAAAACACAAAACCTTTTTCCCTGACTGGAAAAAATCAAGACTTCTTTTTATAGATTACAATTTCTGTAATACCTTGGTGTGTGTTAGGAAAACCATCTCCAGCCTGCATTTATGTGGTGTTCCCATGGCACCAATCAAGTCAGGAGAAGGGGAAGAAAAAAGAAATGAGTGGGAAGGAAAAACCCCATAACCAAAGCCATTCAGAGAAGAATGACATTGTCCTGCTGAGCATTACTAATTCCTGTCCTCCTGGAAACATTCCTGCTAAGGATAACAAGAGGTCTGAAACTCTGCCAAGGAGCACCTTTTCTGACCAGCTGTGGAGTCTGGACAGGAATGGAGCCTGAAATAATTGTTCCTCTGGCTCCTCACTCCATGCTATAGGTGGCAGACAATGTATAGGATCCATAGGAAAAACTTTGAGAGTCTGAGAAACTGCCTCCAGCTGTTGTTAGACCCCAACTTCCTATATTTGTGCACCTTGAGGATCAAGTTCTTCACAGTACCTCTTTTGTAGCTGGGATAAAAAGTTACCTACACCCTGATAATGAGCTGTTCTTGGCCTAAGCAATAGAATTCCCAAATCCAAAGCACTAAAATATCTAAGTTTCACAAATCAAGTTCTGTTTGGGGATTATTTTCGACCACAAAAAAGCAGTGAATATGTTATTGCACTGAATTTAGTGTTTTCTTCTATTTTTAAATAATATTCCTGGTATTGTCAATAAGACAGTGTAAATACTTCCAAGGAAAAGAGACTTGACAGCTTATACAGAGTACTGCACTGGCAGAAATAGCAGTGGAATACATAAAAATTTTTAGAGCTCTGAGGGGTTTCAGGAAAAAAAACCAAACAGTGAAGAGGGGAAATTATAATTAATGTAATATATATTATATTTATCCAGATATACAAAATTAGAACATATAATACATAATGAATATAACATATTTACAAGATGTTGGTGATGTAAAACTAGAAATACTGGGAGGAAATTATTAAAGAAGCTTTAATTTTATACACTTTTTTCTTAGAATATACAGCTAAGAGATTTCTTAGGAAAACCTGACCATACTACTTATGCTGCATTGCAGTCCTCCAAAATACTGATTACAATCAAAAATACTGAGCGTGGCACTACTTTATTTCAAGTTTATTATATATATACACAAGTATACATATTTTTTCCAAGTATGTCTGTCTGTATATATGAGTATATAGATACACATTCTACTGGCAAAAAGAACTGCTTCATTTTGACACTGAATTTTCTTTTGGACTACCTGGTCTAGTCACCAGGATATCACATATAGTTTCAAAATTTTTTATCTAGAAACAATTTTTTCTTCTCTATTTGCATTATAATGCTGTGATCTTACATGTTACTTCTGCATGTCACCTACATAAACAATTCTTTTTCTCTGGAAGTCAGGGATATCAATTCCTTCTCTTTAACATTTTATTTTATCTTAAGGAATATATAATTAGAGAAAAGGAATGTGTCCAAGGAGTAAACATAGGACTGTCTTTAATAGTAGGTCTATTTGTCATTATTTAGTATTGTAGATTTATGCTTATGTTTTCACAAATATTTTAGTAATAACTCTGAACTGTCAATTATTCAAAGTGTGTTTATCAGATCAAAGTAAAGAAATGTGTTATTTGGCAATGAAATAATCATCTCAGACATTTATTTTTCTCTTGCCCTCTAACATTCTGAAACACCTGTGCAAATTCTTGTTTATATTTGATATATATTTAGTATATTTATATATAATATATCATATACCATATGATATATATCATATATAATTGTATATTATCTTATATATATACAGTATATATTATAATATATATATAATATTGTATATTATCTTATATATAATATTTATAATATATTTTATGTTTTACTGTATAGCTCTCTGTTCATGAAGTTTCATTAGACCATGTCCACACTAATCCAGTCATGAGTCCATACAGCCAATAAATACCCATTGGGATGCTTTTTGTTAACTCAAATCTATGGCATAAAACCAGGTGTTTTTTTTAGCCCTAGTGTGGATATTCTGCATGGCCATGGAACAAAAGAACCCCTGGAAATTAGTGAGGAGTCAACAAATAGGAAAGAGCAGAGGGAAAAATCATGACACATGCAATAACACAGAATATCATAATGTAATTTATATGACAAATAATATATAAAGCAGAGTCATATATATATATATAAAATTAGGCTGGAAAAAACCATTTTGTTTCAGTCTGAAATAACTGAATTCAAATCAGAGATTTTCTCCCACATTTCTCATTTTTGTTTCAGGCTGTTATAAGGACTTTTAAGGCGAGGTTCTTGATCTTTTCCAACCAAATCTTCCATTACATCATGAAAAAGTCTTTTGAAAGTGGGTAGAAAAGTATTTATGTGAAGAATTATTGGCACCCTTTCCTTTGAACAAAGGGAAGAGGCTGGTGTTTGCCAAACAGGTCACAGCCTTATGAGTATGGCAGACCAAGTCATTTGCAAGAGCAGTCCCTGGTCTTGAGAGCAAGAATAAGCAGAAAAAATGAGCTTTTTAAAGTGTGAACAGTAGGCTTCATTGCTAGCTTTGGTAGGAAAACAGAAATTCTGGGTGTCTAGAATTTCTCATGTTTTGAGAATATTTTTCAGGTATAAATAAAAAAAGAAAGAAAACCCCATTAAATATTGAAGTATTTTGCTTCAATACTGTAGACATAACACAGCAAACATAAATGTCAGCATAAAATCAAACAGTACTGAATTCAATACTACATTTTAGCTTTATATTTTTTTGAGTGTTTTGTAATGTTGCCATAGTTTGCATTCTTGTGACACATGAAACAGTGTTGTCCAAACTCAGTACTTTTTTTTGTAACATCTTATATATAATTTCCCCAGCAGCAACTGCACAGTAAAATTAAATTAAAAATTAAAGAATTATTGCCCTCTTTCTTTCCAGGGCTTTTTTAAGGAGATAGTGAAATGCCTAAATATGTTTATCTGAATACATTTTTGCATGTTTTCCATGCTGGAATGTAATTTGCTCATTGACGTTCTCATAATTGCAAATAATATTCACCAGATAATTTTGAACAACACATAAATAATAATAGAAAATGCCAAAGAAGATTATAAACTGAATTGTTAATGAATGATGGTTTTAATCATAACTATTTGTGTAAGATGCTATTTGTCTTCTTCCCTGAATGAGTCAGACCCAGCAGAATGTATGTGAACAGTTGCTTTTAAACTGAGCTTATGAAAATCTCATTTACATTTTCTTTCATACAAAATGTAATTATCCTGGCTTCAAATGTCTTCCCCATAATATTTGTGATAGAAAGCCATGAGAACCTGATGCACAGCAAAATAGATGTCAGAAGGAATTTCAGATGCAGTAAAATCGAAATTTATTCTGAGATAACAACAAACATAATTGCAGAAAATGGCCTGGTTTGCAGCTTGAACAATTTGCAGGTCAGTTTCTATTTGGATGACACGTTGCTGACATCCAGTCTAGAATGTGTTTTATTTTAAAAGAGGTGGGCAACGAAAAGCTGATCATTATTTTGTTGTTTCAGGCTGAATTCCTGCATTATGGTAAAAACCCACCTTATCCACACGGGCTGCAATAAGAGAGGTGAGGAAATGGTCGATTCTTCTCTTTTCTCAGCATCTTCCATACCAAGAAATTGCTCTCTCAGTTCATGTACAGAGTGTGACCACCAGCAGGGCTGTCAGGAGTCTGATGCTGCAGCATCACCTCACTCACTGCCTGAGAATTCCTTCTTTAACCTTCAAAATATGGGTCTTTTGCAGAGTCATGAATTGAATCTCAGATTAGGATGAACAGCTAGACCATCATGAACCAGGAACATCATGGATGTGTTCAAAGACATTTACATTGCCACTAAATAGCTCAGAAAAGTTTTCCTATGTTATATTGCCAGGCTACTCCAGTTGCATTTTCTTCTGCTTTCCACTGAAGCACTGGGTAAAGGACAAGCTCTCTGCCAGACTCCCCTTGTCCTCTCCCTACCCCCCCGTGTCCAAAGCCCTCCCCCAGCTTTCTTGGAGCCCCTTCAGATATTGGAAGGTTGCTCTGAGCTCACCTGGGAGCCTCCTCTTCTCCAGGCTCAACACCCCCAGTCCCTCAGCCGGGCTTCACTCAGCCCTCTGAGCAACTTAACATTTTGTTATTAAATTCTTTCCTTACAAAAACAACCTATTTATTTAAAGATTATTGTGGAGAATAATGTGTTCCATTACAATTTTAAGCTAATGCTACTAGGAGCTGTTGTTTGAACATTGGCATAATGAACATTTGCTTTGCTAGCAGGGCTTAGGGAGAGGAAAATGATCCATCTGCTCTATAACAAGAAATAGGTGTTACCAGTATTTGCATTCTGTATTCCACTGGTTGCTCTTGGCCCCATTCACAGTGGAGATGATGGGCTTGAAATAGAGGGGGCACTGACCCATCAGACTGGTACATCCCTCTCAGCCTGTTCCAGTACACTGAAATCTGTCTCAGATTTGGTCTGAGGACTCAGATGAAAAGCTCAGAAGAGAGGAGAGGTTATTTGCTTCTGGTGAACATCAGTTTTTCTCCAGGCTGGTAGAATTTGCATCCCTAGAGAGCCATGTGAGGCCATTAAGAATATCTTTGAACTCAATGCAGAATGATGTTGCTGGGCCTCAAGAGGTGAAAGACCTTGAAGGTTTTTCTTTTCTTCCTGAAATCTAATACAGAATTGTGTGGGTTTTTTAATGATTAAAATCATTCTACTTAACAAAAACACATTTTCCAATATCTCCACTTTCATGCCATTAAAAACTGGGAAATAGCTAATTTTTTTAAAGACTGTGGTAATGAGTTTTGGTGCAATTTTATATGAATGGTTTAAGTTAGAAGTACTGGAAGGCAAGAAAATAAGTCCTTTCCATATTATTTCATTGCCCCTTCCCAACTGGAACCAGACAGGACAGAGGTAAATTGAAGTGAAAGATGTTTCAATTTTTAACCCTGAGAGCTAAGCTTGCTTATTGTCTCCATGAGATCCACCCAGGACATCCACTGGGGCAAATTCTGGCACTCTGCTTCAATCCTATTCTAGCTGCATCTGAGCATTGCTAAATTATGATAATGTTGAGTATACTCAGACACAGGAGGCTGGATCTAAGATGCTGAATTTAGGAGAAATATAGCTGCATCTGGAGCTTTGGAAATTCCTTTCAGAGTCAATGTACAGAGTATCACAGGCAAAGTGTGTTCACCTTTGGCATCTCTGTGCTGCACCTGGGGAGAAACACACTGACCAACTGCTTGACTTGTTCTTGGCCCTTGTTCTAAGGAGTTGTCCAAGCACAGACCCTGCCCTGCCTCACCAGCCTCCCAGGACCCCTCAGAAGAGGGTTCAGAAGGTCCCATAAGAAGCAGTAGCAGTCTGAGCACAGATGTGGGTGTGCACAGGACTTGTTCCTGTTCTCAGGCTGCACAACATCTGCAGCACAATCAGGAGAGCCCTTCAGGGCTTCTGTGGTGAAGCCACAGATATTGAAGGTGGCAAGGTTCAGCCTGGAGCAGGGGAGATGCTATAGCTCCGAAGGAGGACCCGGAAAACTCCAGGCCCATCAGCCTGACCTCAGTGCCTGGCAGGGTTATGGAGCAGCTCATCCTGGGGGCAATCACACAGCTCCTAAAGGATGGACAAGGGATCAGACCCAGCCAGCACGGGGTTAGGAAGGGCAGGTCCTGTCTGACCAACCTGAGCTCCTTTTACGATCTGGTGACCTTACTGGATGAGGGGAAGGCTGTGGATGGAGTCTACCTGGACTTCAGCAAGGCCTTTGACACCGTCTCCCACAGGATTCTCCTGAAAAAGCTGTCAGGCCACAGCTTGGACAGGGGCATCTGTGCTGGGTTAGGAACTGGCTGGAGGGCCGGGCCCAGAGAGTGGTGCTGAACGGGGCTGCATCAAAATGGCAGCTGTGGTGTCCCCCAGGGATCAGTGTTGGGCCTGGTTCTGTTTAATATCTTTAGTGATGATTTAGATGAGGGGATTGAGTCCATCATCAGCAAATTTGCAGATGACACTAAGCTGGGGGGAGTGTGGATCAGCTGGAAGGCAGGAGGGCTCTGCAGAGGGACCTGGACAGACTGGAGAGTTGGGCTGATCCCAACGGGATGAGGTTCAGCATTCCAAGTGCTGGGTCCTGCACTTTGGCCACAACAACCCCATGGGGAGCTCCAGGCTGGGCACAGAGTGTCAGAAAGGGACCTGGGAGTCTGGATTGCCAGGAAGCTGAAGAGGAGGCAGCAGTGTGCCCAGGTGGCCAAGAAGGCCAGATCTAATAACCAGAATTCCATGTGCTTTTCTTATCTCCATCCCTTTTCTAGGTAGTCCCTGGAGGACAGAAGCAGAGCTCCATGTAGCAACACTGAGACTACTGAGAGGTGGCAATTTTTGGGAACATTGCTGGCATTGTGTGGCTGCACCAGAGGTGGCAGCTGCTCTGCAATGGATCTGGCTGTTTGCTGACCTGGCAGTTTGAGAGGCTGTGGGAAGCCAGGATGGCCACAGATTCCATATAATCTCCAGTGACAGAGATACTGTTGGTTTTCTTTCCAAATCTGGGAGCATCTCTTAGTTGAACATCAAAGAGGCAAAAGTCTTCTGAAATGAGGTGAGTTATTACACAGTGTCTGAAAAAACATGCTGACAAAGACAAAATTTTGCAGAGAAGGTCTAAAGAACTTGGGCCTGTTCATATCGAAAGCATAAAATCCTAGAATAATTTGGGTTGGGAGGGACCTCTAAAGGTTATCTATGTTACTCTTCACACTCTGGACAGTATGTTCTAGTGGCTTTTATTTATTTCTTTTCCCAGAAATGCTTTTGTTCTGAGCAAAGTCTGTTTTCCTTAGGGCAGGAGCATGGATAACATTGCACAGTCCTGAAGGGAACAGGTTTGCAGGGCACAGCCACTGCCAGACTTGCTGTACTGTGTAAGAATTGCTATCACAGGAATAAAGCCCAGCTACTTGCCTGAAAAGTATTAGATTAGATCCCAAGATACAAGAGCTAACTAGAAAAAGTCCCCATCAAAAACTAGATGAGGTTTTGTCAGAGAAACTAGGAGGGAGACAAATCTGTGTTTTGCCCCATTTTTAAGAACAAAATGTTTCTGCCCCATGTATTTTAATTTTTTTTTTTTTTTTCAACGTAGAGCATATCTGTTTTTCTCTCTTCCCCTTACTCTCTTTTAGACACTAACTTTTCCATGTAAAAGGTTACTACTCTCATCTGGACTTGGAAAATAATAGGTGTTACCATATGTGACAATTGCCTTTTGTCAGTATGAGGTCCCAAACTTGCTTGAAAAATAGCAGGAGTGCTGGAAAGGAATGGGGAGGCAATTTACCTGTCAGGGTTCCTGGTGTGAGCCCTGCTGAAAACATTCAGAGTGGCATTAAGACTTTCCAGGCTCTGCACTCTCATGTGCACGTCTGTCTGTGAGGTTTTCCAGGAGACCAGGTACAGAAACAAGAGTTTCTTTCAGTGTTCATCAAAAATGAAACATTTTCTTTAGTTTAGAGGATACGGGGTGTCTTGGTACCTGAGAAGTTTAAGCATTGGTGGATTTGAAAGAAAGAAAATATGAGTGTAATGGATTTTTTTTTTTCAGTTGGGGTAAAGAAAGAGTATAGCATAAGACTAAGAATATATATATATATCACATACCTGATGCAGGAGAATTTTAAATTGAAAAGAGACAAAGAAAAAATTGGAAGCATATTGTCAGGATCAAATTCCTACATGGATATTGCACACAACTCTGGAGCGAGGTGGCTGTTCAGTATTCACAAGCAATTAATTTCTGCCAGCAGCTTTAAAATGCTCATTTCATGTCCCTATCACACATGTGTGTCAGGAGCTCAGTTCTGCACATACTTGACCAAAGTTATCATATTTGCCTTTTAGCTAAACCCAATTATGAATGGAACAATGGAAATGGAGACATTTTATGCCCTTGGCATGAATTTTTACTCTAACCAACACTTTCATCCCCCTTCACTGGAATTTCTGTGCAGGTGCCTTGCCATGGGGAACCTTCTCTCCCCCTCTGCTGGGAATGTGCAGAACTGCAGATGCTACAAAGCTTGCAGCAGATGCTTCTCAGCTCCTATGTCCTGGAAACACACCTTTAATTTCCTCTTCCGAGTCCCTGTCTCATTTCTTTTTTGCTGTTGTTTTTGATTTGTGTGAGCTTTCTCTTTATTCCTAGGGGTAAAGTTGCTCCAAAAACTAATGACACCCAATTTTAAAAAAAGGCCTATGGTGTGTCACAAGGACAGAACAAATTGTGCTTCTCTTCAGTTATTCCAATGACCTATAGAAAGTAGAGAAACCCTTCTCTTTCTCTTTCTCTTTCTCTTTCTCTTTCTCTTTCTCTTTCTCTTTCTCTTTCTCTTTCTCA